>NC_056738.1:405301244-405423744 GCF_019279795.1 Protopterus annectens
GCATGTTTTAGGAATTTCTTTGTATTTCTCAGATCCACTTTGAGTAGTTTCAATAAGCCGCATTGGTGCAGCGGTAGCATTGTTGCCTCACAGCAAGAGGTTCTCCCGTTCGATTCTCGGCTGGAGCGCCTTCTGTGTGGAGTCTGCATGTCCTCCCCATGGTCAAGTGGTGCTCAAAAGACATGTGTAGAATGGGTGTGCCTTCGTTGAAGGTTAGGCGTCGAGCTGGCACCTCGGCACCCATAAAAAAATCTACTGCCAATCATTAGTGGATCGGAGTTCCGCTGTGGTGACTCCTAACCAGGAAAAGACAAAAGAAGAAGAAGAAGAACAACAACAACTTTGAGTAGTTTCAAAATTTTTATCACTTGCTATGCTTGTAATGTTTTCTGTTTTAATACATAAACATGGAACTTTTCTTCCCAAGCCTTTGCTGAAAAGGGGTTTTGTCCAGTCAGACTACCCTGGTCAGTGAATGGAAGTAATAATAACAATAATACAGTATTGCCAGGTCCTATAAATTAATAAATAATAATAAAAAAACACGACAGAGAACAAAATAAAAAGACAGAGAAATATAATTTTGCATATATTTTTTTTATTTATACTGCAAATTATACAATGATGGGTTATTGTTATTCAGAAGCATGCAAGCTGATTGGACTGACCAACCAGTTTGCCTGTTCTAAATTTTGCATATACCAAGAGAAAGAAGTTAAGCTGCTGGAGTACCATTGAGCAGACAGACTTTTTTTTATATTCATACATGCTACAGAGGCATACCTCTCAACTGTCCAGGTTTTCACAGAACGTCCAGATTGTTGCCTCATACTTTTGGTCTGTTTCTCATAAACTTTGTGGTTTTCTGACAAATCACTAAATACTGACACACATTTGAATTTCAGGCTTCATATCCTTCAGATAATGCATGCTAACACAAATCCTGTTATTCTAGCAGCTTTATAAGTTTATGAGAGTGACCATTACAATCTGTCCCTATTTGGGGACATTTGTCCCCCATTATTTAAGGCTTTGTTTACATTTCTTGAGCTAAGAGATTGACAGGTATGTATGCAGGGCAGGCCAAATACAAAAACAGGCACATTCTGCAAAACTAAAGAAACATACCTGATTATCCTTGCATTTCTACAGAGGAGAACACTATGGCACCATTATAAAAAGACATTTTTTCTTAAGTAATGTCATTGTTTAATAGTGATAACTGGTGTGGGTGTGGGTATATGAGGATTACCCACTGTTGGCTTTGTTTAATCACTTGGGCATTGCCCTTATGTTCAAACCACACCAATCTTGGTTAAATCGTCATGCACAGACACACACACACACACACACACACACACACACACACACACACACACTTGATGATTACTGATTAAGTAAATTAAGTAAACAACTCTAGAAATATAAGTATCTGAGTCAGGTAAGCAAACAGCTTTGTAAAAAAAAAAAACATTTTTTGTTAAAAGTACCTATACTAGTCTATGTATAGAAACCTACTGTACCTCTGAAATGGACCTGATTCTGCCTTTGACTGTTGGTGTTTCTTCCTAAAGTATGATTTTTGTAACAAAAGATGTTATATTATACTTAGTAAATCATATACACATCTCATTATTCAGAAAATGCAAGCCAGTATAAATATTCAAAACTAGTCATTTTGATTGGAAGCCATCTTGTTGAAAGACTGTTGTATCCTGTTTGGATCCTACTTTAGAAGTGGAGCAAATCTGGAATTAATTTAAGAAGCGAGTGATTGGTGGGGAAGCACAACCTCTCTAAAAATTATGTATTCCATTTGGTATGGAGTAAACTCAGTGAAAAGGTGCTTCAAGTTCGCTCTTGACAAAACGTGTTCTGACATTGGAGCCACAGTACCTTATTGTGGCAATTTTACTCCTTTTAAGCAAACTTTACTTTACTTCGCACTTATTTACCTCTACTTCTGCTTTATCTTGTGAAGTATTTGACAATAAAATCTTTGACATGGAACATTTTAGCATAGCTGAATAAACCACAAGATAACAGCAAGGATGTATATATTGGTCTTTTCCCCAGACATGACATTTATTTGCATGTAGAATGCAGAAATGCAAACATTCCTCAGTACTGACACAGGTCTTTGAATGTGAAAAGGGGTAATAAAACTATTCCTTTCCCCTTATCTTGTATTGAATTGATGAGAAGGATCCTCTTAAACTTCAGGTTAACTTCCAGAAGGCATTTGTTACATATAGGCAATAAATTATGGTGGAGAAATTTTCATTTGTCTTGCAGGAGATTTCTCACCTCCAAATAAAAGATACAGAAAAATGCTAAGACTTCCATATTCAGAATGCACAGGCCATTTCATGTATGATATTTCCATGATGTTATGAAAACCAGTAGTCAGACCCCAGACTCGGAAGCAGTGATTTCAAAAATAGCTAATAGAATGTATAATTTGCTTAGGGACACATAACAGATACTCAGTCATCATAAAGTTGATCTGCTGTTATTGCTCTTTGAACAACATAACACAAAGGCTATTATTTTACCAACTTTAACATCTGACTCAAGCTGTGAGACAGGTATGGCAAGAAATTACATATACATCTAGCAATCTAGCCAGCAGACTACTAAACTACTTAGTTCATTTGATGTTTTATCAAAACACTATTTTAAAGCAAGTGCAAGGCACAATACAGACTTTACCATATAGTAACCTTGCAAATGGATTAGACAGGCTAATTTCTAGAATTGCTAAGATGGGAGTACCCACTCCTAAACATGCTTTAATAGTGTTGATTCCTCTTTTAAATGAGATATATTATCAGTAAAGATGGAAATAAAATGTGCATGGCTCATAATTTTAGATTCCCCCAGCAACCCAAAATATACTCTTTGGTCAACAAACTGATGACATTATTATATATAATTGAAAGAAAGAAAATGCAATTTAATCCTTTAAGAAAATCGTGCATCCACCTCTTGCATGATTTTAAAGGAACTTTTCCACTAAGAAGTAGTGTTTTTATAGAAAAAAGAACATCTTCCTAACACCCTCCTAAATGAAGAAAGTACAAAGAACCATGGGTTACTTGTACCTCAGTATCAGGGGAACAGTAGATTAACCCAGTAGTCCTTCAAATGACTGTAACCTTTTCTGTTTTCCTTTTCTAATACTTTCAGGAAGCAACTCTTAATAATATCACTTATCCACAAGGCAGAAACCGAGTAAGTTCATAAAACACACTGACTCTGAAAGTCCTGCTTCCATTTATAGAAGATTGCTAGTACTATGATAAGGCTGGACATAGAGGGGGTACTTATTTACACATCCTGATAAGGATGTCTTCTACAGAGTGTCTCAGATTTCTGCCAGCTTTGCATCAGCTTTGGTTTTCAGCTCTGCCATTTTGGCTGTCCTTATCCTCCCAGAGTATTTACTAAAAGTCTAGCTCCAATATTTACATATCACAGAAAAGAAATAATCATTCCCTCCTTGTCTGAATGATTGTCTTATAGCAACAGAGACATGCAAGTTGTTAAAACTACATGCAAATCTGTCAGGTTTCCTGATGCAGTCTTTGGGAATAAATGTTACTTATGTACTTACCATAATGACAGATCTGCATGGCTGTAGTCTGTCTTCTTCTGTATCATTGGGAATCAGACTGTAGATCTTAGTCACCTCGGTATATAAAATTTTCCGGATTGTAACTTCACCTCTTACCCATAATATACCTCACTCCTCACAAACTCTCTAGACTTCCAATGTGCAGGTTACAAGTGAAACACAAAGAAAGAAAGAATTCCCACACAGTGGAGAAAACAACCACAACATAGCCCTTTTCCTGGCCTGGTCTGCCTAAGGCTCGGGGTGGGGTTGGGTGGAGGGTACATACACTGAAGAAGATAGACCACAACCATCCTCACCTTGCATTATAGTAAGTACTTAAATTTTTTATATGACATGGTCTGATTTATCCTTTTCAATACCATTTGGACAGAGTCTCAAGATCATCCTCCTGAGTGCCATCATGAAAACATGTTTTGCGTGACTCTGAACCCAAAGGAAGGCCTAAACCTGTAGATCATTTGCAGTATTTTGCAAACATTGCAACCACAAAGACATCACTTAAGGATGTGTTTTAAAATGCTTTGAAGTAGTTGCTGTTTTGGTAGGCACAGCTGGTAAATCCTTGTTGTATTTTCTATGGAAAAACTTAATACACTCTGAAAGCAACTTGGACATAGTAACTGTAGAGATTTTAGCACGCAGTTTATTAAATACTTGGGAAGCAAATAACTGAAGATCCCCTATAATAGAGTTGATCCTTTCCACACAGAACCTGAATTACATATGTACAGCCATACAGTGTGATGTACACTCCTCTTTGTTGTAGTAGTTTGAAAAAAAAATGTAATTTGGTTGGTTTAAATTTGACTCATTTGGCTACTTTGGGTATGAAGGTAGGATTAGTCCACAACACCACCCTATCTTTATGAAAGACCTGGTATTTAAGTTTGATATATACAACTTGAAGCTCTGTAATTCCTTTAATAGAGATAATTGCCCGAAGAGAAAATGTGTTGGCCAAGGATGCAAATAGTAACAGCAAGGAATCCTCTGGTGGCAGCAGAGTTTCTGTGTGACTGACAAGCTGAGAGATTGCTATTGTGGCATCAATGGATAATAACTGAGCCTGACTGTAAGGGAGTTGGCTCCCATAAATAGAAGTAGCTAGCAGAATATGATCAGATGACATAGGCCATCTCCATGCCCTCATGGCTTTTTGATAAAGAGATATGAATGAGTCCCACCCTACTTGCTTATATACCACATCATAGCCTGATTTCCATGGACAGCAATAACATTTGGAGGCATGTAGTCCTCTCCAGAACATTTATGTGCACACTGTCCTCCAGTTGTGGTAAGAACCTTGGACTGTCTGCCCTTGATAATACCCCCCACCCTAGGGGTGAAGTATCTATGGTAATCGTCACTGCTGTTGATAGAAAGTTGAAGGACCTGACCACAGTTAAATTCTGAATATATAACCACCAATGCAGATGCACTTTACAAGCTCTGTGGAGCCTTATCCAATCTATTAAAGATCTGTACATTGAGACCATTGTGTTTTGGATGCCTGCTGCAAGGCTATTTTGTAAAAACTGGCATCAACAACCAACTAAGCTGTAGCTGCCATCAGTCCCAAATTGTTAAGGCAGAGAGCTGCCAAAACCATGTTGAACTGAAGAAGTTGAGACACTGCCTTCCAAATTGCAGTAACTCTTTTTTTAGATAGACTGCTCTTGCTTGACAGTGTCTAATTTACAACTGATAATGTATAGATCTGCACTGACTCCATCTGTGGCTTTGCAGTGGTTGCTCTAATTCCTAAGGAGTGGCACGGCTGGAGTAAAGATGTATGCTCTGACAGTAGGCTCTCCATTGTTAGAGCAGCTAGGAGTCATTCAGCTAGCTAAAAAAATATACATTGACCCCTTATAGCCTCTGGTTCACTTTGTAAATAAACTTGTGGCTGAGGTGAGAGCAAAAGGAAAGGCCCAAAACTGACAGTGACTGACTCCTATTCTAAAGCACAGGAACCTCCTTGACTACTTTGCAATCTTTATGTTTAAGTAGACATTTCTGAGGTCCAAAGAGCACATGTACTCTCCTCTTGACAAGCAAGGAATGACTGATGACTGTTTGCATTTTTTCTGTTGAGACAAACACAGGCTGATTAGATCTAGATTTGGCCAGAGGTCCTTGGTTTTCTTTCAAACTAAAAAGAACCTACAGTAATATCTCAACACTTCTAGTCTGGTAGGACTTCCTAGATGATGTTTTTTGAAGAAGGTTAAATAACTCATTCTTAGCTGCATATTTTTGATTGATTGGAATACTCTGTAAAGGGAATGAGCACAGCTTGCAGGGGCTGGGGGTTAGGGAATTTTAAAGCCTCTCAGTATAACAGTTTGAATCCACCTGCCATTCATGATGATCAGCCATGCAGAGAAGTGGATGGACAAAGGAATCCAAAATGACATGAGGGTGGGACACCAACCAGGCAAGTCCTCAGTGAACCAGCTAAAACCTCCTTTTTGTCCGATTTGGTGAAGTTTCAGACAGAAACTAGTAGTCCATTGGTCGTTTTGGGCCAATTCCTAGCTCCCTTCAGCCCCCTGCTATAAAACACGCTAAACTGTACTGCTGATCTAACCAGCATATCCTATAACTGAAAAGTTAATCTCTACTTGATTCCCAAGTAGACTATTCTCTATCTGTAAAGCCTAGCACTTACTCCTACAGTACTTGCACCTTGATAAAGCACTCTTATTATAGATAGTACCCCACCAGCCTAAAACCCACTTCCCCCGGAGTCCTTTGAAAGTTCTTTATCTACTACTTCTAGTATGTCGAGGGATCAGTTGCTAGTGTCCTCTCCAGCTCAACTGGTGAACCTGGGAATATTGAGGCAATGTTACAATTGCCTCATGTACACAGACAATCCTCTCCTTCTCCCACAAAACACAAATACATGCGAGAGATGCAACTATACGGCCAAACTGGAGGCTGAGCTCTCTCAACATAGGACTGGCAAGACCAGACAGGAGGAGAAGGTAACCACACACAATACATACCCAGTCACACATGGTACCATCACAACTTCAAATCATACACATACTCACACAAAGACATACTCGGAGGCTCTGATCAAATTTTACCAAAACAGCAGAGGCCACCAAAGCAGACACCCAAACAACTACCACCTCACGACCCAACACATGCAACACATAGACCACACAGTCAGAATGTCAAACAGTCACAGCCCTTAAGGCCAAACAAAATGCCAGACACACTTGTCATTGGTGATTCCATAGTCAGACACACTGACGTCCCGCTCACCAGACTGAGTAAGGAGAAGGTCACAGTAAGCTGCCTGTCGGGCGCTAGAATCCACCACATAATGCAAGCACTCAGGTCTCTCAACAGCAGGTACAAGTACGACTCAGTCATTGTCCACGCTGGTGTCAACGACCTGAGACGCACCTCCTTGGACTACATGAAAAGGGACGTCGAGGAGCTCTCTGATTATGTAGCCCAGGCAGGTATGACCCTGACCTTGAGCAGTATCCTACCTTCACCTAGAATGATGCCACAATACAGTGATAAGATGATCAGCTTTAATAATTGGCTTAAATTCTGGTGTCATTCAAAGGGGATCCAATGTCTGTCTGCCTGGGATGACATGCTGGACAAGCCACGCTGCCGCAAGGGACGGCTTGCACCTGTCACCCTGGGCTTCCGGATATTGGCAAAGGCTCTTGCCACCCCCATAGTGCCTTTTTAGGCAAGGCTCAAATTCTAAACCTACCACCCTAGAACACCAAAAGGAAAAAACTAAGGGTAATGCTGCTCAATGCCAGAAGTCTCAATCTCAAGATGCACGCACTCGAGGCCCTTCTCAATATGGAGAACATCGATGTCTGTGCTGTGACAGAAACCTGGTTCAAGGCTCCTGAGAGCACCCCAGCACTAACAGGTTTCACCTCATATCATGCATTCCGACCCAAAATCCGGACAACACCAAGAAAGGAGGGTGTCCATATTCATAAAGGACACCCACACCTCAAGGTTGGTGGCAACGCACGATGCATCGGAGACCATCCAGGTGCAATTAACCATAGGCAAGACTGCTCTGCAATTTGTAGCATGTTACAGGCCACCCTCTCAAACTCAGGAACCTCACATGGCCTTCCTGAAAACATTGGAGGGATAAATGTATCTCCAAACACCATCATACTAGGTGACTTCAACTACCCTAATATAGACTGGGAACACTACTCAAGCCCGAACACTCTAACCCAAAGATTCCTGGAGTTCATAAACTCAAATGCCATGGAACAACTAGTCACCATCCCCACAAGAGGTGAAAACATACTTGATCTCATCATCACGAACATGGGATCAAAATGTTCAACACCGAAGTATACCCCTCACTGGTGAGATCAGATCATAAACTAATCTCGCTGGAGGTCCTCATCCCGCCCCACCTGAAACAAAAAGACCACAGTGAAAAACTTCTCAAAAGCCGATTTCACACTTCTAAAAACTAGTGTGGTCTCCTTTAAGGCCCCTGAGCCAGTGGTAAACATTACTCAAACCGCTGAATCACTTACAAATGCCTTCTACCAGCACCTACAGGACTGCATGGATCAGGCAATCCCAAACAAAACTAAGACTCTCTGTACCAAAGGCAAGCGTCCAGTCTGGTGGACCCCAGCTATAAACAAGCTCTACAACAAAAGGAGGAAGCTACTACAAGATAGAGCAAAATCCTTGAAAGGTAAGACACCTTTGATCATTATAAGTAAAAACTAAGAGCTCTCATAAAATCATCAAAGGCAAATTTTGAGAGAAAAATCGCCAAGGACTCTAAAGACAATCATAAGGCCTTCTTTAGCTATGTTAGAAACCTAGGAGGAAACTCCCAGATATGCTCAGAATTAGTTCAAAATGATGTGAAAATTACTGAACCTACACACATTGCTAACATACTGGCTGACAGGTTCAGTGCAAACTTCTCCCCAAAAGGAGAGATATCTATTCCAGAGGATTGTAGCCCCCAAACATCTCCAACGCCCAGGTGAGAACTGCCCTCCCTAAGAGAAAAAACACAGCATCCATGGGACCGGATGGTGTCCCCGGCTGTATGCTTCATGAACTCAACGAGGAATTAAACCCACAGTTAGGACAGCTGCTTAATCTTAGCCTCACCTCAGGATACGTACCCAAGGAGTGGCGCACGGCGACTGTGGTCCCATTTCATAAGGGCGGTGCCTCCACAGACCCTGGAAATTACCGCCCCATTAGCTTGACAAGCCTTATCTGCAAAGCCATGGAGAGGATCATAATGGAACTCATAAATAAAGACATAGGGAACTTTCAGACTTTGGATCCAACCCAGTTTGGCTTTGTCAAAGGCAGATCCTGCCTCTTAAACTTGGTTGACTTTTTCGAGACAGTCACCAAGGCCATTGATGAGGAAAGGCAGTCCATACAGCCTACCTCGACCTGGCAAAGGCCTTGACACAATACCCCACTCAGGTATCATCGAAAAACTCATCAGCTTGAATGTAAACCCATACATTACAAGATGGGTTGCAAACTGGCTAGCGACAGAACCCACAGGGTCAGAGTTGCTGGAGCCATGTCAGACTCAAAGCCTGTCACAAGTGGTGTCCCACAGGGCTCAGTCCTGGGTCCACTCTTGTTCGGCATCTACTTTTCTGAAGTACAAGCAAACACAGGAGGGTTATGGCTGACAAAGTTTGCAGATGACTGCAAACTGGCGCCATAGTCGAAAACACATCTGACACAGATATCCTCCAGAAGGGCCTCACAGAAACAGATAACTGGTGCCAGAGCCATGGCCTGAAGTTAAACGCCAAAAAAATGCATAGTCATACCCTTCGGGAAAAACAAGGTTACCCCTAGCTACTATATAGGTGACAATCCACTGAACACATGAAAAGTCATCAGGGATCTGGGGACCCAAGTTGACAGTAGTCTTTCGTTTGACACTCATGTTGCTAAAGTAGTTAGGAAAACCTTCTATATTGCCCACCTGATCATGAAGGGATTCACATCTAGATCAAGGGAGGTCATCGTCCCCCTGTACTCATCACTCATTAGACCTATGATTGAGTACAATGCCCCGTTCGCAATGTATCTGACCAGACACCTGATGCAGCTTGAAAGGCCCCAAAAGTTCCTCACCAAAAGGATAAAGGGTCTCAAAAATATGTCTTATGCTGCCCGACTGAAAGAACTCCAGCTTTATTCAGTCTCATACCGCTTGCTCAGAGGTGACCTGTGCCTGACATATAAGGCCATGTCAAACCCAGATTTGATGAATATGCTTCACCTCAAAAAAATCTAGATCCCTCAGAACCACAAGGGCGGGAGACTTAAACCTTGACATGGTTATAAATAGAATGTGCTGGAGGGACAGATTCATCACCAAGAGACTCCTATGCTGTGGAACAAAATCCCGGTACATGTGAGGCAGAGCACCTCGCTGGCCTTGTTCAAGAGGAATCTTGACCAATGGATGGGAGATCGCAGATATACCCCAGGGATTACTTCAGTGTCACTGCTTGACAGAGGCACAGAAAAATGATAGGCATAGTTTTTATTCAAACTAAAGGGGTGGCGAAAGCCACATAACTATGGGCTAGGCTTATAAATGCCCTTGGGCAGATAGCCTAGTATGAACCTATGAACCTATGAAAAAGGGACATTCAGTCCTGATTCTTATGAGAATGCCTGCCTCTAGATGGATGTCCATTGTGAAAATGACCATGGCTATATTGTTTCTCCCCATTAAATGGGGGCATTAATGAAAAGAATACATTAAAGGTATCCATGAAATTGGTAAGGTGCAATCATGCTTGGCACTGAATAGTGATGGGATTGTCCCTTACCCTCGCTGTACCATCTGCAAAGTTTGCATATGAAAGATATAGTAGCTGTCTGAGAAATGAGCTTGGAATTGTACTCATTGTTCAACAGTAGTCCCAATGCCTTGATGTTTTTGTTCACAAGGTCATGTTAGAAACACAGGATATTAGAATGTAATTAAGCAGACTGATGGAAAAAGTAGAGAATTAATTTACTTACAAAAAATGATCCAATGTTCTCACCTCTTTGTCCATCAGATGGGCCATGGGTTGCCTTCTTAAGGGCTACCTCAGTAATAAAAAAACATCTAACTTCTTTCCTTTCAAATGCATTCTTCCAGCAAATAATCCCGTCTCTTAAGTTCTGCTAGTCTATTCTACAGTCTATTTTGTTACACTTTCAGGCTGCAGTGACAGCTCTGCTGTCTGTTTTGAAATAATCTTGCATGTTTCTCTGTCAGAGTCATCTGCAGATACATCATGAAATATTGTAAGTTCAACTTCTGTCTGTATCCATAGTCAAATTATTGTACCTTTAGTGCCTTCTGACACTGTGCTCTGATCTTTATTAGGTAGAAATAAATCTGTGGGTTTATTCCACACATCTTTAAAGTGTCATTAGGCACTCCTAAAAATGGAGAACATCGATATCTGTGCAGTAACTGAGACCTGGTTCAAGGCTCCAGAGAGCACCCCTGCAATACCAGGCTACAATTCTTACCACACTTTTCAGCCACAAAACCAAGACCGAAACACTAAAGGTGGAGTGTCCATATTCACATCTCCAGGCTAGTTGCCCAACACAATGCATCTGAAATTCTCCAGGTGCAACTAACACTATGTAAGACTGCAATCCAAATTATAGCTTGCTACAGATCCCCCACCATGTCCCAAGATTCTCACTACACCTTTCTAAACATACTCAAAAATATTAAGATACAACCAAACACCCTAATACTGGGTGATTTCAACTACCCTGCCATTAACTGGGAAAACTACTCGAGTACAAACGCCTTTTCCCAACAGTTCTTGGAATTCATAAATTCCAACACTCTGGATCAACTAATCCATTGTCCCACCAGGGGCTCCAGTATCCTAGACCTGGTCATTACCAATATGGGAGATAGATGCTCCACACGTGTTCACCCCCTCATTGGTCAGGTCTGACCATAAGCAAATCACCTTTGACATCCACATCCCACCCCCACCCCCCAGTAAGGAAACCTCCTTAAAAAACTTCTCCAAAGCCAACTTCATGCTACTGAAGTCAGAAGTGACAAACTTCACAACACCCACGCAGACAAGATCTGGAAGTTTGACTGCAGAATCCTACACTAAGGCACTGTATGAGCACATCCACTCGAGCATGAATTGTGCCATCCCAAATAGAATCAAGATGCTCTTCTCCAAAAAAAGGAAGCCAATCTGGTGGGCCACTGCTATAAACAAACTATTCAACAGAAGGAAGAAACGGTTGCAGAAAAGAGGAAAATCCCAGGATGCAAAAAGACTCCATCACCAGCCTCAGTAAGAATCTGAGATCCATCTTAAAATCCTCAAAAGCTAGTTACAAAAATAAAATTGCCAAAGATTCCAAAGACAACCACAAGGCATTCTATAGTTATGTCAAGAATCTAAATGGCAATGCTCAGATCTGCTCTGAGCTACAACAGACTGGCATTAAATATACTGATCCCAAGGATATTGCCAATATCCTGGCAGATCAATTTAGTGCCAACTTCACCTCCCTAAAGGGCCCGTCTCAATACCAAAAGATTGCCAAATTCCAATAATCGCAGCCACACAGGTAGAAACTGCACTCTCCAAAGCTAAGAATATAGCATCTATGGGACCAGATGACATCCCAGGCTGTGTACTACATGAACTAAAAAATGAACTGGCACCTCATCTAAGTGTCATGTTTAATCATAGCCTCACCTCAGGCTTCATGCCCACTGAGTGGTGCACAGCTACAGTTATCCCGCTCCACAAGGGAGGATCCGCCTTGGATCCCGGGAACTACCATCCCATCAGTCTGACAAGCCTGATCTGCAAGGGCATGGAATGCATTATCATGAAACTTATAAACAAAGACATTGGCAACCTTCAAACACTGGACCCCACCCAGTTTGGGTTTGTGAAGGGCCGATCTTGTTTCCTGAATCTGATTGACTCTTCGAATCAGTCTCCAGAGCTGTGGATGAGGGTAAGGTGGTCCACACAGCCTATCTGGACCTCGCCAAGGCCTTCAATACCATCCCTCACTCTGGAATCATAGATAAACTTACTAAGCTGGGCATACATCCCTACATCACTCGATGGGTTGCCAACTGGCTTACTGACAGAACCCAGACTGTAAAAGTAGCCGACTCCAAATCCAGCTCCATATACGTGACAAGTGGAGTACCTCAGGGTTCAGTCCTGGGACCACTCTTGATTGGCATCTACTTCTCTGAAGTACAGGCCAACACTAAGGGACTCTGGCTAACAAAGTTTGCAGATGACTGCAAACTGGGAACCATTATTGAATCCCCAAATGATGTGGATATTCTACAAAAGGGCCTTACAGAAACAGATGCCTGGTACCAGAGCCATGGGCTCAAGCTTAATGCCAAGAAATGTATAGTTATCCCCTTTGGAAAAAAACATGTACCCATGAATTACCACATAGGTGGCAGGACGCTAAACATCTAAAAGTGTGATGAGAGACTTAGGGACACAGGTGGACAGTGGTCTCACTTTTGACAACCACATCGCCACAACAGTCAGGAAATCCTTATATGTGGCACACCTCATCACTAAGGGCTTTTCATCCAGAAAAAAGGAGGTCATTGTCCCACTGTACGCATCCCTCATTAGACCCATTATAGAGTATAATGCCCCATTTGGTATGTACCTCACAAGACATCTGCAACAGCTGGAAAGGCCACAGAAATGCCTCACTAAAAGAATCACAGACCTAAAGCAGATGCCATATGCTGACCGTCTAAAAAAACTCCAGCTATACTCTGTGGCATATCGTCTACTCAGAGGCGATCTCTGCTTAACATACAAGGCCATGTCAAACCCTGAGCTGTTGGACATGCTCCACCTAAAGAAATCCCAATCCCTGAGAGACACATGCTCCAGGGATCTAAACCTTGTCATCACAAGGAACAAAACATGCTGGAGGGATAGGTTCCTGACCCAGAGACTTCCCATACATGTCAGGCAGCGCGCTTCATTAGCCCTCTTCAAAAGAAACCTTGATGATTGGATGGGAGATAGGAAATTCACCCCGGGGATCATGTCAGTCGCCCTGCTAGACAGGGGCCCAGAGAAGTAAATATTGTAGGAAGAAATATCCAGGGAATTGTTATGGCTAGGCTTGCATAGGCCCTAGGGCCAATAGCCTAGTACCAACCTATGAACGTATGTCTTAAACTGGGTACTACAGCAATAGGATGAATTACCTTTCCTAACACAGATTGTATTTCTATCTGAATAATGGGATATTGTTTCTTATCAACGTGAATGAATAATATATTGACTGCTTAGTAAGAGTTTTTCTTTTACATATATACCACCCCTTTATCAGTGTGACCTTGCTGCTTGAACTAAGCAGCCCTTGGAGATATCTACCATTAACTGAGACACTGAGCTTAACTTTGCAGCAGTACAATAATGTAATGTAGACTCAACTATTCTAGCAGAAAAGTGTTCTCATTCCATGGGTATAACATAACTAGTAGTATGCTTTTTTAGGGGTTATTGTCTTCACAGTTATAACAGCATTACTAATACTAGTTCAAAATCCAGCTGTATGATCCTGTTTTCCACATTTAAAATACAGCAGGTTTACTGCTAGTGCTTTTAATTTTTGTCAGTATTTGATATGGGTTTTAATATAGGTCTAGATTGCCCAATTACATGCATGGTTTCATAGCATAACAATCTGTTTACTGTTTTGACAAAACGTTGACCATGCTTAGGGTCAGTTTGACACATCTTTTCTTAAAGCAGTATATAAAAATCTGTTAAATGTGTCAATAGTTAATATTTCTGCCAATATTTTTAAAGGAGAGCCACACCCCAAAACTGAGAACAACATATATTTTTTATATGTCTTGATATATGTGTGTCATATATATCTCGAACGTTTGTGCAGTAATAATGTCTCTGTATCAGAGTAAGTGGTTACTGTTATTTTCTAATTTGTTATATCTCTAAAGTGCTCTAGAAGGAGGCTGCCATGTATGGCATGATTTTGTTTTACAGTCAATGCCTCTGCCTCCTGATTTCATTTTAGAGGAACAAAGAATCTCTCTGATGAATTGTTCATTTACTGTGGATTGCTCTCTATTCAACTTACAACTGTTTTGTGACTACCTACGTTTTGACTGTTGGCTTCAATCTACATTTTTAATTACTTTGCTTTCTCTGATTTCCATTAATGGTCATCTCTGATACAGCATTTTAAGGAATGTTTGAATAACTGGCTTGAAAATTTAGTGGAGTTCATAAGTGTGTACTATACTAATGGCCTTGGAGCCTTGACAAGCCTAGCCCATAGAAGTGCCCTGGCATCGTGCTGCCTGACGTTAATTGTTCTTTTCCAGGTAACAACTATAGTTCAGTGTTCGAGTGAGAACTCTGACCCCTATGATTAATAGGTGTTACATGAGCTGCAACAGTTTGTGTTGCATGCCCACTTTTTAATTTTGTAGGGATAACTAGAGTCCTTCTCCAGTTCACTGACTTGTCTCAAGAAAAGCCTGTATGCAATGTAAAAATGATGCAACAAAACACCAGAAAAAATGCACTTTTTACAGAAAATATAATGTAAAAAATGCAAAAACGAATACTGATAGAAAATAAGAATAAGCTAAAAATGGTGTATTTCTTTGTAGCATTCAGAGTTTGATTAAAGGTAAAGACAACTAATAAACAAAATAAACTGTGTGATTTTTCTTGTTCATTTGCATCTGAAAAGTAACATTGAAAGCCTTGCTTTTGTTCAAACTCTAGGTTAAGCTGTTTATCTGAGGTGTGATGCCTGCAATCTGTGACTGATAAGGCACATTTAAAAGCCATTGTTTTCCTAATGACCATGTAGTTGGAATAAGTGACCTAACTTAATTACTACGCTGATCTCGGCAGTCTTCATGATATAAAAGATGATGAGACAAATGCAAGAAAGGAAGGTAAAAAGAAATAAGTTCAGACATAAACCAAATGGAATAATTATTAAGTTATGCTTTCTCTGTATGTCATATGTTTAGTGTTGGTTTACAGGGAAGGAAAATCACTTATTGAAAAGAAAAACTTTACATTTAGGTCGAGTTCTCCTTTAGTATGTGTATATATATATATATATATATATATATATATATATATATATATATATATATACATACACATATGTACACACGTTTGTATGTATATATGTGTGTGTGTGTATATATATATATATATATATATATATATATCTACATTTCATAGGTTCATACTAGGCTATCTGCCCTAGGGCATTTATAAGCCTAGCCAGAGTGTGTTTGGCTTTCGCCACCCATTTTAAATTAATTTTGCTATGCCCTTTTTCGAGGTTAGTATACTGTGACTCTGTCTAACAGTGACACAGAAGTGATACCCGGGGTAAACCTACGATCTCCCATCCACTCATCAAGATTCCTCTTGAAGAGAGTCAATGTGGGACTCTGCCTAACCTGGACTGGGATTTTATTCCAGAGTGAAGGGAGCCTCTGGGTTATGAATCTGTCCCTCCAGCATGTCCTATTTATTTCAGTGCTGAGGTTCACGTCTCTCGAGCACGTAGCTTGATGGGATTTGGATTTTCTGAGGTGCAGCATGTCCATTAATTCTGGGTTGGACATGGCTTTATACGTCAGGCACAGATTGCCTCTGAGCAGGCCGTATGCCACTGAGTAGAGCTGGAGTTTCTTTAACCGGGCAGCATATGGCATCTGTTTGAGCCCTTTGATCCTCTTGGTGAGGTACTTTTGGGGTCTTTCCAGTTGCTGCAGGTGTCTGGTAAGGTACATCCCAAAAGGGGCATTGTACTCAATTATGGGCCTGATGAGGGATGAGTAAAGAGGCATGATGACCTCCCCTGATCTAGATGTGAATCCCTTCATGATTAGGTGGGCTATATAAAATGTTTTTCTAACCACTTTGGCCACGTGGTTGTCAAATGAGAGATTGTTATCAACTTGGGTCCCCAGGTCCCTAATTACTTGTTCTGTACTTAATGGATTACCACCTATGTGATAATTTGTGGGCACTTTGTTTTTGCCATAGGGGATGACCATACACTTTTTGGCATTTAGCTTGAGGCCATGGCTCTGGCACCAGTTGTCTGTTTCTATGAGGCCCTTTTGGAGGATGCTTGTGTCAGCTGGAGAGTCTATTATGGCACCCAGTTTGCAGTCATCTGCGAACTTGGTCAGCCACAGTCCTTTTGTGTTGGCCTGTACCTCATAAAATATATACTGAACAAGAGAGGTCCCAGGACTGAGCCTTGTGGGACACCACTTGTAACTGGTTTGAAGTCTGACATGGCTCCAGCAATTCTAACCATGTGGGTTTTGTCCTTGAGCCAGTTTGCAACCCATCTAGTGACATAGGGGTTTATATTTAAGCTGGTGAGCTTATCTATAATGCCTGAGTGGGGTATTGTATCGAAGTCTTTTGTGAGGTCCAGGTAGGCTGTGTGGACCACCTTCCCCTCGTCAATGGCCTTGGTGACTGTTTCAAAGAAATCAGCCAGGTTTAAGAGGCAGGATCTGCCCTTAACAAAGCCGAACTGGGTAGGATCCAGTGTCTGTAGGTCCCCAATATCTTTATTTATGAGATCTATGATGATCCTTTCCATAGCTTTGCAGACCAAGCTAGTCAGGCTTATGGGGCGATAGTTTCCAGGATCTGTTGAGGCACCACCTTTGTGGAGAGGGACCACTGTTGCTGTACACCACTCTTTGGGTACATATCCTGTAGTAAGGCTGAAATTGAACAGTAGTTTTATGTTTGGGTTTAGCTCTTCTTGGAGTTCATGTAGGATGCAGCCCGGGACACCGTCTGGTCCCATTGATGCTGTGTTTTTTGCTTTGGAGAGGGCATCTCTTACCTGAGCATCTGAGATGTCAGGGGGGCAGCACTCTGCTGGGATAGATATTTGCCCTTTTGGTGGGGGGGGGGAGTTTGCGCTGAACCTGTCAGCTAGGATGTTGGCAATGTCTGTGGGTTTGGTGTATTTTTTGTCATTTTGGACTAATTCTGAGCATATCTGGGAATTCCCACTCAGGTTCCTAACATAACTAAAGAAAGCCTTGTAATTATCCTTAGTGTCCTGTGCAATTTTTCTCTCGAAGCTGGCCTTAGACGATTTTATGAGTGCCCATAGTTTTTTGCTAATACTGATCAGAGATGCCTTCCCTTTTTGGGATTTTGCTCTATCATGTAATAGCTTCCTCCTTCTATTATATAGTTTGTTTATGGCTGGGGTCCACCAGACAGGATGTCTGCCTTTGGAGGATTGGGTCTTGGTTTTATTTGGGATTGCATGATCCATGCATTCCTGAAGGTGTTCATAGAATGCATTTATAAAGGATTCTGCGGTCTGGGCCGTATTTTCCACAGGCCCGGGGGCTTTGAAGGATTCCACCTCGGTTTTGAGGAGTGTGAAATTTGCTTTAGAGAAGTTTTTCACTGTGGTTTTCAGGGCAGGGGTGGAGTCGGGATGTGAATATCCAGTGAGATTAGTTTATGGTCTGATCTTACCAGTGAGGGATACACTTCTGGTCTGGAGCATAGAGTCCCCATGTTGGTGATGATCTGGTCCAGTATGTTTCCCCTCTTGTGGGAGTGGTAACAAGTTGTTCCATAGCATTTGAGTTTATAAATTCTAGGAACCTTTGGGCTAGGGTGTTGGAGCTAGAGCAATGCTCCCAGTCTATGTTTGGGTAGTTGAAGTCGCCCAATATAATGGTGTTTGGAGAGACCTTCATATTTTCCAGTGTTCTCAGGAAGGCCAAATGGGGTTCCTGGGTTTGGGAGGGTGGTCTGTAGCAGGCTATAAACTGGAAGGCAGTTTTACCCACTGTTAGTTGCACATGGATAGTCCCTGATGCTTCGTGCTGTGCCACCAACCTGGAGGTGTGGGTATCTTTGATGAATATTGATACTTCCCCTCCTTTTGTGGTTCAGTCCAAGTTTTGGGGCCGAAAAGCATGGTATGAGATATAACCTGGTAGTGCTGGGGTGCTCTCGGGAGCCTTGAACCAGGTTTTTGTTACTGCACAGATATCGATGTTCTCCATACTAAGGAGAGTTTCGAGTGCGTGCATCTTGAGGTTTAGATTTCTGGCGTTGAGTAGCATTACTCTTAGTTTCTTATCCCTTGTGATACTTATGGAGGTGGGTTTGTCTTTTGAGCCTTGCCTAAAGAAGGCACTATGGGGGTAGCAAGAGCCTTTGCCAATATCCGAAAGCCCAGGGGTGACAGGTGCAAGGTCAGAAGGAGTTGCATTGTTTCTTTGTGGACTTAGAGAAAGCATATGACAGAGTGCCTAGAGAGGAGTTGTGGTATTGTATGAGGAAGTCAGGAGTGGCAGAGAAGTATGTAAGAGTGGTACAGAATATGTAAGAGGGTAGTGTGACAGTGGTGAGGTCTGTGGTGGGAGAAATGGATGAATTTAAGGTAGAGATGGGATTACATCAGGGATCAGCTCTGAGGCCTTTCTTATTTGCAGTGGTGATGGACAGGTTTACAGACAAGATCAGACAGGAGGCCCCATGGACTATGATGTTTGCAGATGACATTGTGATCTGTAGTGAGAGTAGGGACCGGGTTGTGAAAACTCTGGAGAGGTGGAGATATGCTCTAGAGAGTAGAGGAATGAAGGTCAGCAGGACTAAGGCAGAATATATTTTTGTGAATGAGAGGGTGGATAGAGGAATGGTGAGGATGCAGGGAGTAGAGTTGCCAAAGGTGGATGAGTTTAAGTACTTGGGATCAACAATTCAGAGTAATGGAGAGTGTGGAAGAGAGGTGAAGATGAGAGTAGAGGCAGGGTGGAGTGGGTGAAGAGTGTCAGGCATGATTTGTGACAGACGGGTACCAGTAAGAGTGAAAGGGAAGGTCTACAGGAGGGTAGTGAGACCAGGTATGTTATATGGGTTGGAGACAGTGACATTGACAAAAGGGCAGGAGTCAGAGCTGGATGTGGCAGAGTTAAAAATGTTAAGATTTGCACTGGGTGTGACTAGGATGGACAGGATTAGGAAGTATATTAGAGGGTCAGCTCAGGTTGGATGGTTTGGAGACAAAGTCAGAGAGGCGAGATTGCGTTGGTTTGGACATGTGCTGAGGAGGAAAGCTGGGTATATTGGGAAACGGATGCTAAGGATGGAGCTGCCAGGTAAGAGGAAAAGAGGAAGGCCTAAGATAAGGTTTATGGATGTGGTGAGAGAGGACATGCAGGTGGTTGGTGTGACAGAGCAAGATGCAGAAAACAGGAAGAAATGGAAACAAGTGATCTGCTGTAGTGACCCCTAACGGGAACAGCTGAAAGAGAAGAGAGAATTTTTCAGGCCTTGCAATCATTTCTAATTCTGAACAGTCCATACAGCTGTCTGTTTTCTTCAACAGTCCTTCATTTCTGGAGAATTTAAAAGGTCTGTTTATAGTGGATATCTGGTCTTGCTTTTGAGTAAGCTCTTGTTGTGCAGCAGATTTACTTGGAGATACAGTTTCAGGTGCCTTTCTCTGCAACTCTTAATTTTCACTTTGACATATTTGTTATGTAGCTGTGTCTACAGTTTGTTTTATTATAAAGCTTAATATTTTTCCTAAGAAATGCTTAGGGTCTTTTTTCAGCTGTTTTTCCAACAATGTCAGCTTTAGGCTGGAGATTTTCTCACAAACTTTGCATTTATACTTTGCCCCCAACCTGTAAATTTAAGACTTGTGCAGTTCCTACCTTTTTTAAACACATATTTCGTATATTCACTTAAGACATAGGCAAACATACATTTATATAAAAGAAAACAAACCACGACAACATGTTTACAGTTACAACATTATAGGTGACGTAAATTCTTTTATGCAATTATCATCAATCCGACAAAACATGAATTGCTTAATTCCTGCCTTCCCTTAAACCTCACTCCTACTCTAAAACATGTTTCTGCATATAATTCCATGATTTCCACTTTTTTCATGTAACTTGCTTCTACTCTTTTATGTAAAAACTCACTTCCAGTTGTTTTATCTCTGTTACAATATTCAGTACTTCAAATACAATTGGTTTAGACATTGATTTCTATTTATTAGTAATTGCTTGTTTGAGAGCCACCAGAATTAAACTTAACAATGCCTTACTATGTCTATGCAATTCAGATCATGTATCCCAGCTCAAGAAATAGTTTCCTTAGTTACACCCATTTGATCACCCAATATTTCTGATAGAGTATTTTGTGGGGAATTTTTTAAATGTGCCAACTCATTACACTCCCAAAACATATGTTCCTAGTTACATTTTTTCCCCATCACACCTCCAACATTTGCCATCTACCCGAGGAAAAATTCTTTGGGATCTGCTTTGGGTATAAAAATATCTGTGCAAACACTTCCAGTCAAACATCCTAAATCTTCTAGACTTTGTTGCATATTTGGGAGCCATACAAATGTTCCCCCATTGTTTCCTTGTGAATTGCTTCTCCAAATGAACCATGAGGAGAAGATCTTTTGAGAAGTACAAATTACATTGGGTGTATGCTAAGCTCATTCTCATATCATACCTAGCAAGGATTGTTGTCTTTTTCCTGTCAGTAGGACTACACCTTTCCTCCTTGTTTTGGTTAATTTATTATTGTATCAGGGAATACAAATGCTTCCATCACCCTACTCATAAGATCCCAGCTTAACCTGTCAAATGTTTCTATGCACCAGCAACAGTGGTATTTATTCATTTATTGCCTTTTGTTTACAGGGATGGTCTGACTGAGCACTCAGGCTCATTTTCATTGATGGCTCAGGGAGAAAAGCACCATTAAAGTTAAAAAAATTACACAAAATTTACAGAGAAAAAAGAATTTCATCTTCTTAACAATCCAAATGGGGTTTTAGATTTGTGCAATGGATAATATAATCAAGAAGAGGTTGCTACGACTGGATTTCTGTAGGAGTGTTATACAATAATAAAAAGGTTACATTTACATATATACCAGTATTTTCTTACATTCTGCTTTCCTCTGGATCATCATTGCTCTGTTAATGTAGTCAAATGTTTTCTTCCTTTCCACAAATTCACAGTGATCCATATCTATCAATTTTGGCAAAACCTTAGCCATTCTTTTAGCTATTATATACATAAACACTTTATAATCATGGTTTAAAACTGAAATAGGCCTATATGAAGCTGGATCTGATGGATATTTTCCATCTTTAGGTATTAGAGCCACAGCAGCATTCTTCCAGGGTGTTGGTTCTTCCCCTCCTTTTAAAATACTAGTAAACAAAACCTTCCAGATCTTTAGCATTTTCTTCCTTATAAGCTTCAAACATCTACAGGAATACCATCTATTCCTGGAGACTTTCCTTCAGACTAATTATACACCACCATTTTTATTTCATCTGCTCCTATCTTAAGTGTTAATTGTTGAGCTTCATCTACCTCTAATCTTGGCATACTTAAATATTCCATAAATATTTCCATTTGTGCTTTTTCTTTCTTTGCATATTCCTCTACGTTATACACATTTTCATAAAATTTCCAAAATAGCTTTAATATTTTCTATAGGATTTCTGATTATTGTTCTTTATTATTATTATTATTTTATTTTTTTTCTTGTTATTGGCTCCCTAAGTTTGGCAACCACTCTTTAGACTTTCTGTTGATAAAGTCATTGTGCCAAGAGTTTTTGTGCTTTATAGTTATTATCAAAAAACAGTTGATTAACAGCAATCTTTCTAAACTCATGCATATTATTCAGATACTTCCTTATTTTCTCTTTCTCTGCAGTTGCGTTGCGCCTCATCTTCTTCTGTGAGATTCTCCTTATTCTGCAATAATTTAAGCTTTGTCAGCCCCTCTAAATAATTCTTGGTACTTCTTAACCATATCTCATTTTCTTTTATTTCTACCATTTTTAAAGTTCACTTTCATTTTGTCCCAATCACTAGCTATAATTTCTGAAGACATTTTTATCTTCCCTAATAACTCCTCTATAACTTCTACTACCTAGTTCTTAAATTCCTCTCTCTATTTTTAACAGGTAGATGGGGAAGCACCAGTGTTTAATTTTTACTTCATTACCCTGCATTTTTATTTTAGTTGTTATTGGTGCATAATCTGAAATATTTATAGGATTTGTGTTGAAGCTTGGTTCCATTTTGTAATTTTGAAAGCCCAAAATCTCGAGTTTTAATACATCGAACTCAAAACATCGAGATTTTGGAATCTCGAAACTACGAAGTGGTGCAAAAAAAAAAAAAAACTAAGTAAAACAATGTTTTTTCAGGGGGCAAGTCCCCCTGCACCCCCACACCTCCCTACAACTTAAATATACCATCTCCGAGATTGCGCTGCAGTGAAGAGAATGGTAATGCTCTCATTACGCTTAGCATTCCCTCCACTGTAACGCGATCTTGGAGATGGCATATTTAAGTTGCAGGGGGTGTGGGGATTCCAGGGGGCTTGCCCCCCTGCAAAAACAGTTTTTAGTGCTTTTATTGTTTTTTTTTTACTTTGTAATTTCAAGATTCCGAAATCTCGAGTTTCTGGGATCAGTATTTTGAAACTCGAGATTTTGGCCTTTAGAAATTACAAAGTGGATCTGTTGAAGCTTTCAATTAAATGCACATGTTCCTGTAAAATATAATTTCTGTCTAGTCTAGCAAAGTTATTGTACCTTGGGGAAAATATGTCTATTCTCTCCCAGTTCCTACTACTGAATTCATGTATAAGATACTAAATATTTTCATAAATCTACCCTCTTTTGTTCTATTTTCCCTTCTAAGTTCCCCAGCTGCATCCTCATTTTTGCAGATCAAGTTTCAGTCCCCACCTATAACTAATATTCCCTGTTGAAAGCTAATTATTTCTCCAAAACTTTTCTTAAGCCCTGTAAGAGCAGTTTTTGGTGGAATAAAAATACATTGCAGGGTAATCCTCTGCCCTTGCCAGTATCCCCTTAGTACTATGAATCTATCATTATTATTTTTTTTCCTGTTCTATCACTATTGGAGCTCATCTGGCAATCAATGTAAGTACTTCCAATTTCCTTTGTCTCTGATATTCTGCTGAATATCCATCCAAAACTCTTTTTTTATCAGATTCACATGCGCACTTCTTTCCAAATGTGTCTCCTGTAGCATTATTATTTCCACTCTGCATTTCTTAATTCAATACCTTTTAGTCTATACCTGTGAGGCAATTCACATTCCAAAATAATATGTTTAGTAGCCATTATAATAAGAAGTTATTATTGCCACCTGTTATGTATGATAGCTTTTTAAATATCTATTTCCAGTTTTTGTTTTACATGCACCCACTAATGTTTGGCCTTTACACAGTTGTTTGTTGTCATCCCCATTTGATGCCATATCATATTTTACAAGACTGTTTCTTTTAATGAAAACTGTGAAAAAACAAACAAACCCCAGAACACCCCCAGAACCTATTAACTTAAAACAAAAACATGCAAAACTATGTACATCTTCAAATAATGAATTTTAACCCTCCTGATAGGAACAAATGTTCTAAATTGACAGCTGCACCCAAAGGCATTAATTAACCTTAAATTAAGATTATTCATGTTAATCCACTTGTTAAAGCTTGTGTTCCTACTTACACTAATTGCTGTCTGTTCTTATTTTATCTTTATACACCTCCCAGAGGTGAAAGACAGTTTGTTTGCTTTCAAAAAATATTAACTTTTAGCAATAAGAAAAAGTGCAAAAATGTAAAAGTGTAAGAAAAATGAAACTAAATTATACACTGTGTAGTGCATGCATTAAAGTATTCACTTATCATAAAAGCTGCTATCTCTTATTAAGTTCCAGTAACTTGAAGCTTTATTTTTACTGAGTTACGTGCCCTTTTGCATTTTAATTTTATGTTTTGCTCAGTAGACAGTGTCCAGACCTATTGACTTATTGTCTTCAACTTTAGTCAAACTGTTTCCAAGGAAACAAGAATAACATGTGCAGCTATCTTTAGAAAAAAGTAGGAGCAAACTACAGTGGAAAAAATGGAAATTGTGGGAACAATACATACAGAGGAGGAATGAGGTTTAAGAGAAGGCAGGACTTAAATAAGCTATATAATGTTTGACTGAAAATGATTGGGTAGAGTATAAGTGATGTATAATGTTTGCAACTGGGAGTGCGTCAGTATGGTTTGCAATGTAAAAGGCCTGCAACTAGGACTGTGTCAGAGTGGTTTGTTTTCATTTATATAAATGTATGATTGCTTATGTCATAAGTGATGGTTTAATAAAGATGTTTCTTATTTGAAAAACATGCACAGCTACTGTCAGCTTCAGGCTTCACAACTGGCAACTGACCATTTATTTTCTTAAAAAGAAATGATTCATTAACTTGTGGTCTCTAATTAAAAAAAAAAAATCACTTGCTTACACAATAAACTTGCCATTAGATTAAGCCATGGATATTAATTCAAGCATTCACCTATGAAAAAGATAAAGAAAACATTTCAATTCATATACAAATAGTATAATCAGTATACTTTTTTATCCCATTCCCCACCCCAACAGCCCAAGATTACATTGTATTGGCTTAAACATGCTTTTGTCCAGCCTTTTTTCCCCTTTTTATATTGTAATGCCTACAGGTTTATATTAGAAGAACGAAAAGATGAAAGAGTGAATGCTCTTTCATCGACATGTAAAACCCAAAGTCTGAAAATAGCAAAGTTACGGAACAGTGATTTTTTTTCCCAGGGAAGAAAATCACTGTTCCAAAAAAAAAAAGACAAAATAAAGTGAGGGTCTTTGCCCCCACACCCCCCATACTTAAATATACCAACTCCGAGATTGCACCACAGTGGAGAAAACTGCAAAGTCCCAAGAATGGCCCAGCAAATTTTTGTCAATGAAAGAGTGTTCACTCTTCTACTATAGACCCATGCCTACATTTATTAAAACCCAAAAATGTTTTACTTTCATATCTTTATTGCATGCAACAGTCACTGAAAATGCTTTATTATATAACATGCAATTTCTATCATGAAATGTTTTATACAAATACTATTAAGAACAAAAAATTGTTTTATTTTCAGTGACTTCCCCCTTTTCTTCCTTTGTCCCCTTTTAGTGTCCTAACATGAAGTTGGGTATTTGCCTGTTAGTCCTCCAAGTTTAACAAAGTCAACAAAAATCCAATCTTTCTCATCTAATTTTTCTTGTAAAGCCATATTTCACAAATGTGACTGATGCTATACAGTCTCAGATTTATTTAATAATTTCAGTGCTGCTGAAATTCTTCCTGTTCATCTCTATTTCCCAATGCCAGCTTCTGGTTCAAGTTCAGGGTACTCCTGATTCTTCTGGTCAACTCCTTTGTTTTTTTTCTGTACCTCAAACATTTTCCTTTGGAACATTGCAAAAAAAAATCATTGGCAAAGTCTCTCTAATAGCCTTATCATCAGAAGAATGAGAAGCAGAGTCCTCTTTTGTTTGATGGCTCACCCCTTATTGGACAAAGGCTTGTATTTCCCCCTTCACATGTGCTGTATAAAAAATTACATTGAGCCCTCTGGGAAAAAAATATTCTGAAGACAGCTGGATTCAGCAGCTTGAATCTTGTACCTGATTCTTGACATTCCCTGATTGCTGGGATAAATTTGATTTCATTTTGCCTGGAATAATCATCTTGCCCATGCACACTCTACTATCTCCAATTTTTAATACTTTGCTTTTCTGGCACATTTTTGTCAGGATCACCTTTTTCTGCTGGTGTGATTACATCTTAATAATTAAAGTCTTGGCTGCTTTCTCACTCTCAGGTTTGGAGCATATTTTCAGTGTGCCCCTTCAGTTAACAAATCCTACAGTGGAATACCAGTCCAGTTACTTATTTGTGCTTTCACAAAATTAATACAGTATGTAGCTTCCAGTTTCTCTGGAACAGCAGAAAATCTCAGGTTTTCTCTGCATGCTGTGTCCTCTAACTCTACCATTTATGCAGGAGCTTTTCTTGAGCAGTTTCCTATTTAGTCAGCCTTTTCTTCATTTTGACCTCTGATTTCAGCAGTTCTGTCAGTTAATCTAAATAGCTGTTTGAAGCTTCTTCCATTTTTCCAGACTTTTGTTATTTGAGTTTGAATACTCTTTTAATGTTTCCATTATTTTCATCAGCTCTGAGCACATTTAAGTTATTTTTCTCTAAATTACTGGAAGCCATCTCTTATAGCAAAGCTAGAGCTTGAACTGCTTTTTGCTGAACAGCTGAAGCATTCTTCCCAGTCAATGTTTTCTCTTCAACTTTTCTAGTTGATTTCCTTTCAGGCTGTCTAAGTTTCTTCTTTGCAGGTATCCAGGCAGTCTACTTACAAGCCAGTAACTGAATTGTATTAAAACAGGAAGAATTACTGGCCCTTATCTATCAGTTTCTTTTATCACACTAGGAGAGATGAAATTAAGCTATTGATCAGTGTGCAACCAGTTTCTTACTTAATAATATTTCTGTCTTTAATGATGTCTGTCTAGCTTTTTACTTTGGTTTATCTGGATTCTCAGAAATCAGAAGTGCGAGTGAAGTAGCAATCTGCTTTTCAAAGTTCTGTCCATCAGTAGTTTAGCTGGTAATACATTGAATCCTGTCAGTGGAATATTCCTATGTTTCAGAATTGCAAGAATACAACCCCCATAGCAACTGGCACTCATTATATTTCTTACTGTTTGTATAGTTCTTTCCAAACAGCCCTAAAGCCTTAAAAGTTCTGTCCATCAGTGGCTTAGCTGGTAAAACACTGAATCCTTTCAGTGGAGTATTCCTGTATTTCAGAATTGCAAGATGACAATCCCCATCATAGCTGTTTCTCATTGGATTTCCTACTGTTTGTTTAGTTCTCTCTATTTTTTTCCATTGGGCAGAGGATACTGTGGTCTGGACAGTACATCCCTGAGTTTACAACCACATAAAAATTTAAGAAATCCTGACTTGTGTATTGCAAAAATAGTCTCTGCCTGAACTTCATCATAAATGTATTCGTGGAATTTCCCACATCAATATACTACTGCTAACAGTTCCTTTTCTTCCCAAGCATATATGCTTTGTATCTCTAAATGTTCTTGACCAACAGACAACTGAATTGTTCTTTTGTAGAATCACAATTTTAATGCAATTCTGAATGGCATCTACTTGTCACACAATTTGCTGTTTATATTGTAGTATGATTTTAAGTGTTTTGAAACCCTTTTCCTATTCATACCTATATTCCAAAGCTACATCATCAGTTTTCTTAAAGGCACTTTTATCTTACATATATCGAATACAAACTTTACAAGATATTGTATCATTTCTCAAACCCTTGACAGTGTCATTCTGTCTTCTGGCCTTGGTGTTCTTGATTCAATCCCTGATGATGATGTCAGAACATGATTCATATATTTCAGACTTGTCTTGCTTATTTTTCATGTGCTGCTATTTAACTTAAAGTTGTGTCTTAAGTTATTCAGGAGCCGTATCAGTCTCTTGTCATGCTCTTTCTTACATCTTAGCCCACTCTATTATATCATATATTATATTTACAACACTTGGGCGACAGCTCTTTGGAATACCTCAAGTGCTGATAAAACACCAAATGGCAGTCTAAGGCATTGCCACCATTTTAAAGGCATATGAAGTGTGTACAGCTTAGATCTTTGTTCATCTACCCTCACCAGAAACTCTGGATTGCATTTAGTAGTAAGAAAAAAGGTATCATTTTTCAAATTTAAATGTAAACAGTGGATAATGTTCTTGTAATCACTTTATTCAGATTTTCTTTACAATACCAACCTTATTGTTCACCCATACTTTTATAGGTTCATAGGTAAGTGCTAGGCTAGCTACATTTGCAGGCCATTTTAACTCTTTTGGTGCTCAAGTTAACCTATCCCATCAGGTATTATACTGGTCTTACCCATACTATGGTTGTTAATTATATATTACCCCAATGAGAATAACTGGGGTCATACCACTGATAATTTGAAGGGGACCCATGCATGGGATAAAGCATTTAGGAGCTGCCTCTGTCCATTAGTAGTAAGGGGCAGTCCTAGGCTAAATTTTTTATTTGCCATCAGTATATCCAAGTTGATGCTGAATATGGACAAGGACGAGCTTTGTTCTGTGTGCAAGTGGGTGTGTTCCAGAGCATTGTTAGCCTATGAGAGATATACTTGTCCCTCCAAACCATTCCATTGATGTTGCAGAAAAGGGTAAGGTTCTTACACTGCGTATTTCTGATGCTATTTGACTTGTTGATGTGCAGTAAATCCATCAGTATTGGGTTGGGAATGCCTTGTTTGCTAGACACAGGTCACTTCTTAGCAGGTTGTATACTACAGGATATAGTGATAGGGCTTTGAGCCAGTCCATGTAGGATATATCATTTAGGCCTTGAATCCATTTAGTAAGGTATCATGTGGGTGTTCCAATTGTTGCATGTGTCTGAATGTATATCTTGAGTTTTGTCTGTAATTGCTTCTTAATGATATTTGGTGTTTTCATATGCTTTAGTTACATCATATTTACTTTATTGTGCTGGTTGGAAGTATTTTCCTATGATTATGCATCACTGGAACAACATCAGGTTTTGTTTATATGTGATATTCTCCATACAGACATCCTGTAAACAAATCAGCATAGTCATAAAGTATATCATTGTTATGGTTCTGCACAATATCTGATATGTATATTTGACTGTAATTGATTTTGAACACATGCAGTTTCTGTTTTAATTCTTTTAACCATGCCAAGATTCTTAGAAACCACATGGTGCAAACTGTTATGAGTAGTCACATCTTTAAAATGATTATATGTTAAAAAACAAGACTGAATGTTTCATTTTTGTAGTGTCCTGTTGGCATTTTCTAACCCAATGGTGCCACCCAGTAGCCAGACTTGGGTAACATTCAGTGTGAAACAGCCCTAAAGCCTTAAAAGTATCTTCTGACACATTATTACATCTGTATCTATTATAAATTTCAAATTCTGTCCATTAATTATTAGCATTCCTCTCCAACATATTTCACTGCTTTCTATGTATTGTCTGACTTCACAATATCAAGACTTTTCACTTTAACAATACATCCAAACAGATCATTTTCAAATTTCTGAGTCAGATTCCTTTGAAAACATTTTGATAACTCTTGGTTTTGCATTTACACATTTCAGAGAAATGTCCCTTTCTAGTCCAGATTTTGCAAGATTGATTAATGTTTGGAAAATGCCTCATGTTATACTTATGGCCATGCCTACTGCAAGCTATAATTACAGTGATGCAAACGACTCCACCTTTGATTCATGCTTTGTTGTAGTACAATACATCATGACCTCTTCTTCATAACCATTACTGCCATTATTTTTCATTTTTTGCCTTATTTGACTTCTTTTCATCAGCTAATTCTTTTAGCTGTGCAGTAGTAATTTTGCTTGCACTGCACAAATCTACAGAATTCTAATAAATGGCAAGTTCTTTTCAGGATGGCAATCATTACCAAATTTATCTTTGTTTTGTCTTTCTCTTCTTCAAGGTAAGTAAATAAGATGTTCAACATATTGATCACTGCTGCAGTAGCCTTGGCTATATGGATTATATCCTTCCAAGGATATAACATACAGCCAGCTTCCAATGCTTCAGAGCAGCTTCCACACACTCAAACTGTCAGTTAGCTTGAGATAAGATGACTAAATGACAAATTTTAGGTTATCCAGTAACATGCAACAATGCTGCAGACAGGACCTTCTCAAACCTTTCAGCTAAACTACGTGCAGTGAGAAATGAATCACATTTTTGGAGTCGTCTCCTAATAGAGTTCCTTCTTGTAGCCATGAAATTGCAGCAGGGCCATAACCACATTGTGAACTATGACTTTGTACTTTGTCATAAAAACTCATACCAGCAAATATATTTGTTCACTTTGGCAGATGCATTTCTTCCATTCTGGTTCAAGTCTGCGAAGTACTTTTCCATTGTCTGAAACCATGTCATATCAGTGACTTAAAAACAATACACTCAGACAGTAGAAGTCTAAAGTCTGCTCCATGAGGTCTGTATTTAGTGAATTCTCTTGAAATTCTGTGTACAATGTAACATGCTAATCACAGAAGTTAGATTGCTACCATAAGAAATAGTTATTTATACCCTATATAAAACAAAATAAGCTACCACTGTTCCAGAAGGACTGAGGAATAGTGTGGCTGAATGTAGGTATAGTGTTTTAGAAAGTCTGTTCATATTAAACCAATTTGGGTGTACAGTCTGCTGCTAGTCAAAAGGCCATATTGCATAATATCTGCATGCTTAGAGATGACAGCATGTAATTAGCAGGTTGGAGTGTGGCAGTGTGCCTTTGTCACATACGGTTGGTGCAAGTGTTTAAAGGTCCTAAACAGGTAAAAAAGTACAAAAGGAAACGGTTACCTTCAGGTTGTTCATATTGTCCCTGATGTTCTATCATCCTCCCTAGCATCACTAAGGGCATGCAGTCGTCCATAGCTCTGTGGAGGGAGGTAAGTTCATAAGAGTATTTGTTAAGCTTTTGACCTACTTGCCATGAGTATGTATGAAAGTTAGTTGGCTTTTGGCAGCAGGGCTTTGCTTCCTGAACAGTCAGGGGAGCAGTATAAGATAAAGGAACCAAATAAAAATACAAAAGAAAAACAAAGACAGCTTACTGGATATAGCTTCTGACCTTTCAGTCAGCATGCTGCAACCTTACAAGTTAAGGTATGACAAAGAAAATTCATAAATCATAAACATATTTATGTGACTTTGTCACAACAGAAATTGCACAGAGTAATGGTTAGAGAAAATACAGATTCTTCCAGGTAGACAAAATAATACACTTCATGACTGTATCGAAGGTGGCTGTTTTTTTCTTCTGCTTTCCTTTTAATACTTCACTGCTGTCAGATGATTCATTTATTAAACTTTGGATGCTATGAGGCTGGGTAAATTTTTCAGCAAAATATCTACCATTATTACAGAATATATCTTCGCATTCAGCCTCAGCTCTACACCTTGATAAAGTTGTGTAGATAAAATTAATTTATAGCATAACATTTAAGTGCTGATAGACAAAATGTAATGGCATATTTCACCAGCTGAGTATATAGTCACCTTTATTTTCAGTCCTTAATATTTCAAATGGAAAGGAAAATTTAGTAGATTGCTTCTCTAAGTAATTCTGAAAAATAATTTTAAATGCAGGAATAGAAGAAAGATGACAGTCTAGTGGGAGGAGATGCAAAAGGACTGCAGCTGTGCACATGACATTACAGACAGTTTATTAAAATGAGAACGAGACAGACAGAGTGAAAATGATGCAGTGGGAAAATGAGAATCCAGGGAAAGCAGTATAGGTAATATCTGCCTACAGATTAATGGAAGAATGGAACTGGATCATCCGGCCAGGAAGAATAAAATAAGAATAATTTATAAACAAAACCTGACAACAGCATATAATGGAATGTAAAAGTGAGTGATGGACAGAATGGATTTAGATTTATTTGCCTGATTTCATTATGTGTGCATAATTTTGGGACAAGCCTACACCTTGGATATCATCAGTAAACTAAATTAGGCTATAAAGTAAATGTAAGTCATATTTCTAAGGTAACGTGGACAGCCTTATTGAGCACCTTTACAATCTATGACATTTCAAGCTATTTAGATAGTACAATTTGTTATTTTACAATTAAAGTTGAATAGCCATAGATGTTCATCGTGTTTCACTGTTACAGTCATTACACTTGGGTTATCCTGCTGGCAGGCTACCCACAGTCGGCCTGAATTCCAAAGTCTAGGACCGGCGTGGGTTGCTGTCGCCTCTTCCCTGATGTCAGTGCACCAGGGGTATAAAAGATGCAACCGACGCCATTTTCTTCTGTCTTTCTTGCCGTGCGGTGCCCGAAGCAAAAGCAGTTTGCAAGTGCCAGTCGGCCGACTCCTGAGATTTTCGAATTTGAATTTCAGATCCGAAGTCTTCAATAAAGCTAAGTACCCCATTGGGGAAACTTTTTCTTGCTCCAGACCGATGTCAGTAAAAGTTAACAACTGTATTTCTTGTGGGAAGCAAATACCTCATAAGGATTTTCATTCTTATTGTATTCCTTGCCTGGGCCCTGACCATGACGTTGCTAGTTGTCGGTTTTGTGCTAGATTCAACCAACGCACTATTAAGCATCGGTTCGATTTTGCTTTACATTATTTTGGCGGAAGGTTTAACTGTATAATGCCATCAGAACAATTGACGACCAGAGTTCATAAAAAGCGCAAAGACAAAGAAAAGGACAGGCATCCAAGGTACAAAACCGACGATGAAGCTTCTTCTAGGTCAGTCACCGGTTCTCAGTGAGGTGCTTTCGCAGCCCCTGACGCCTGCTACCTCAGAGCCACAGGCCGCTGACGACTCCCACGTGGAGCCAGCTAGGCCTCTGGATACTTAAGGTATTGGACACTCAGAAACTATTCCCTCAGATGGGTCCGGAGCTGCTGAGCAGGCATCGGCTTCTAAGGGTGTTTTCAGACCTACACAGGTATATGTAAAGCCTACTACAGCTTCCAAAGCAAAGACTAAAGCAGTTCTAAAGACAAAGAAACAAGTACAGCATTCTCCTGGACAGACTTCCATGCCTAAAAAACAGATGCTCAAAATGGCCGAAGACCTAATTACCTTGATCAGGGGTTCCCATCCCCCTCCTGACAAGAGGCCTAGGCAAGAGACAGAATATGAATCTTCAGATCAGGTTTCCATTTCCTCTGACTCCTCTTCTGAACAGGAATACTCTCTTCCTCCTTATGAGGATTCTGATGCTGAAGAATCTATCCCTTTAGCCTCTCCGCCTGAGGATTTTTCTTTTGGGGAAACCCTGCATACCATGAGGGAGCACTTCCACTGGGAGAGCCAAGACTACTCAGAATCTAAGAAAAGGCTTAGAGATTTTCTTTTATTACCTCAGCACAGGCCTCTGGCTATTCCTCCTGTGTTAGACATTGTAGATGATGTATTTTCAGAGTTCGGCCTTTCTCCTGACTCTTTACCCCCTGCCCCTGTTAAACCAGACAGATTCTACAGGGTTCCAGATTCACATAAATTTCTTTATAAAAACCCTGCTGCTGACCCAGAAACTATTTCTCAGGGTCCCAAAGGGGTCAAGTCTTCTACTGCAAAAAATCCTACCCCCTCTGATAAGGATTCAAGGGCGCTAGACAGATGGGGAAAAAAGTTTACACTTCTTCTACTTTGGCTGTCAGGGCTTTAAATTGTCAATTTCATATGCTTAAATATCAGCAATACTTAATATCACTGCTAAAACAGAAAATGTCAAATTCTGATTGTGCAGAAAATAAGGAAATGCAGGATTTATTGCATGCAACTGAACAAGTGGGAAAGCATACATTGCAATGTGGTTTTGATTCTCTGGAGGCCTCTTGCAGGGCTGCAGTTACGGGTTCTGTCATTAGGAGGCATGCTTGGTTAAAGGAACAGAATTTGCCTGATCATGTTAAAGCAAAATTATTAGATGCTCCATTACAGCATGATACCTTAAAGCAGAGGATGTTTTGAAGAAAATGGAGGACAAAGCGAAATCTATGCAAACAGTAAAGGATTTCTTACAGGTACAGCCACCCAGATTTAGCAGGAACTGGCCTACAAAGAATTGGTCCTTTCCACTGTCAGACAGGCCACAAAGAGGCAGATACAGATGCCCCAGAGGCAGATCCCAGCCCCAGGGCTCATACAGGCCTAAACAGTGGGACGCTTCTACCTCCAAAAGCGGAGAAGGCAAATCACAGCCATACAGGAAACAGTCCCAATGACTTCCCTCTGCCAGCACCAAACACTTATCTTTTGGCAGCCCCCTTAGGGGGGAAAACTAGCACTTTTATCTCAAAATTGGCACATGATCACCCAGGACAAACGGGTTTTGAATATAGTGTCCCAGGGCTACAGGTTCCACTTTCACACCCTGCCAAGGGCAAAAGGTATGCCAGACCTGCCACACAATCAATGGGCAGAGGCACAAAAACAAGTTTCATCCCTCATGGACAGGAGGGCCATTCAGCAAGTATCACAGCAAGTGCAGGGACAAGTATTTTACTCAAGACTTTTCTTGGTACCCAGAAAGGACAAAGCCTGGTGACCAATACTGGACCTGTCTATTCTAAATACATTTCTGGACGTCCCAAAATTCAAGATGTTGACTCTGCAGCAGATTCTGCCCATGCTGGGCAAGAAGGCTTGGCTTGTAACTTTGGACCTAAAAGAGGCATACCTGCATATCCCAATCAGACAATCTTGCAGAAGATACCTCAGATTCATAGCTGGCTCAATGCACTACCAATTCTCTGCACTGCCCTTTGGCTTATCTACTGCACCCAGGGTCTTCACAAAATACCTGGCACCAGTAATTGCATTTTGCAGACAAAGAGGAATTCAAATATATCCTTACTTGGATGACTGCCTCATTCAAGCAGAGAACAAGGACATTCTACTAAAGCATCTGGCGTTTGTAAAAATATTATTAATTTGCCTAGGGTACACAGTAAACGAAAATAAATCAAAACTAGTACCCTCTCAAGAGATAATATTCCTGGGTGCAAGCTTAAATACAACTGCCTAGATGGCTTATCTCACGCCAGACAAACAAAGGCAACTGACTTCTTACTTCAAAATGTTGGCAACAAAGGTCCAGTTATCTGCAAGAAAAATTCTGCAGGCTTTGGGTTTCATGGCATCCTGCATTCTGCTAATTCCATATGCCAGACTGCATATGAGGAAACTACAGTGGTATCTAAAAAGTGTTTGGACTCAACATTGTCACAGTCTGGAAACATTAATTACCCTCATTCCTTGCCTGCAACAGGAGTTTCGATGGTGGGCTCAGGCCTGTCACCACAACAAGGGACAGCCATTCACCCTACCCACAGCCAGGCAATCAATAACAACAGATGCATCAGATTATGCCTGAGGGGCCCACATGGCAGGAAAATGCATTCATGGCACATGGCCCACAAGCCAAATGCATCTTCACATCAATCAAAAAGAGATGCTAGCTGTTCAAAATGCCCTGACAGCTTTCAAGGATCTACTTCATCCAGGACAACTACTGATAAGGGCGGACAATACCGCAGTCGTGTGGTACATAAACAAGCAGGGAGGCACACATTCCTACCCCCTCTGCAGACAAGCCATGACTTTGTGGGACACAGCATTGACTTATCAAATACACCTGCAAGCACAATTCCTGCCAGGAAAGAAAAATACTCTGGCAGACAAACTAAGCAGAAGCCTCATGGATCCCCATGAGTGGAAACTGGATCCACAAGTCTTCAGCATGATAACAAAGAAATGGGGATGCCCAGACATAGATTTATTTGCTTCCCCTCACAACTGCCAACTACAGAGATTCTGCACAAGGACTTATCACAAGCAAGCATGGAAAGTGGATGCTCTATCATTCAGCTGGAAAACCCTAACAGTGTGTATGCCTTTCCTCCTCTGCCTCTCCTCCCCAAGGTACTCCTAAAGGTCAGACAAGAGAAGCCAAAAATGATTCTGATTGCGCCAGACTGGCTCCGCCAGCACTGGTACCCAATCCTAAGGAACTTGAATCAATGCCCAGCATGGACATTACCTCAAATTCCTCACTTACTGACCCAACGAAACAATCAGATCCTGCACAGCCAACTCAGAACCCTAAATCTGGCAGCATGGCGAATAATGTAGCCATTCAGAACACACCTCTCTCTAAAGCAGTGATGGATGTCATTTTGGAGGCCAGGAGGCCCAGTACCAGAAAATCTTATGCAGAAAAATGGAAAAGATTCTGTGCTTGGAACCAGGCACAAGGAATTGACATGTTTGTACCAAATATTCCTCAGATTTTACAATACCTAACTGAGATGCTGGACAAAGGCCTTTCCTTTTCATCAGTTAAAATCCATGCCTCTGCTATTTCAGCTCATTACAATACGGAACCACCTATTTTTTCACATCCGTTGCTAAGGCAGTACCTCAGAGGGGCCAAAAACATAAGACCCCCAAGGAGAGCACCAATACCTGCATGGGACCTCAATTATGTCTTGGAAAAACTCACACTGCCACCTTTTGAGCCAGCCAATACAGCTGAAATAAAGTTCTTATCTTGGAAAACAGCTCTGCTCCTAGCAATAACCTTCGCTAGACGAGTCTCAGAGTTACAGGCACTCATGGCTGTGGAACCTTTTATCATTTTCCATCAAGACAGGGTTTCTGTGAGGATGAACCCCACATTTATGCCTAAAGTAGTGTCCAGTGTGGCCCTTAACCAAACCATTCATTTGCCTACTTTTTATCCAAACTCACAGAATAAGGGTGAGAGACTCCTGCATTCTTTGAACATACACAGACAGCTATGCTTCTACTTGGACAGAACTAAAGCTTTCAGAAAGACTGAGCAACTCTTAGTGGCATATGCTGCAGGATCACAAGGAAAGGCTATCTCAAAGCAGACTATTTCAAAATGGGTAGGCCACTGCATTCGTTTCTGTTACTCACAACATGGCAAATCAGTGCCTAAGGGCATTAGACCACATTCAACCAGAGCAGCAGCCACTTCAGCAGCCTTCCTCAGAGGAGTACCAACCAAAGACATTTTAGAGGCTGCAACCTGGAGTTCAGTGCACACTTTTACCAAGCACTACCACTTACCTCTCTACTCTACATCCAGAGCAGGCTTTGCCACTGCAGTTCTGCAGGGCCTTATAGCCTCTCCTAATCCTATTTAGACCCAGCCACCCAACCTCAGCTTTGGGATTCAACCCAAGTGTAATGACTGCAACAGTGAAACATGATGAACATAGTACAGTTGTGTACCTACCATAAATGTAGATGTTCGAGTGTATTCACTGTTGCAGTACAGGTTACCTACCCACCATCCCCCTTTTCTTTGCTGGGACTTATCTGTTCTTCTCTATCCTATACAACCTATGTGGTGTATTTGCTTGTAGATGAAGGAAATGTTTATTTTAGTGCATGCATACTTATTGTCATAATTTTTAGCCTACCTATTTGGGGGCACCTGACATCTGGGGCAAGAAAAACTGAAGAAAATGGTGTCGGCTGCATCTTTTATACCCCTGGTGCACTGACATCAGGGAAGAGGTGACACCAACCAATGCCGGACCTAGACTTTGGAATTCAGGCTGACTGCAGGTAGCCTGCCAGCAGGATAACCCAAGTGTAATGATTGCAACATTGAATACACTCGAACATCTACATTTATGGTAGGTACACAACTGTACTCTACTGTTGTTTAATTCACAAAAGAAAATAAATTGAATTAACAGAACCAAGCTATTTGTTTCTGTGATACAAAATTACAGCCACTGCTTTCAATGTCATGAATTAAAAAGCGTACTTACACTTATTCTGTGTAGTTTCTTTCAGCTGTTGTCTGTCATTTGTCAGTAAAGACTGGCAGTAGCTAATAAGCCAAGGGTAAGTATTGCAGATAATTTGAGGTAAACCAGATCCTTGTTGCTTGAAGTTGCTCTGATTGCTAGTGAACTGTAGTTCAGGTTTGGGACAATGACCACCAGATGGCAGCAGAAGACAGGTCTTTGTATCTTCCTCCTTAAAGAACAAAGTCAAGAAAAAAATTCAGTAGATGGCATTGGCTGTCATACATCTGAAATGCCCAGATTTTTGCAGAATGTCCAGATTTTGCCTCATATTTCTGGTCTCTTCCTCATAAAAGTTGGTGTTTTCTGCCAAATTACTAAGTAGTGAAGTCACTAAATAATGACACATATTTGAGTTTCAGTCTTTACAGCCTTCAGAAAATGTATGCTAACTCAACAACTGCTGTTCTAGCAACTTTCTAAGGTGATAAGAGCAATATTTAAAATCTGTCCCTAATTTGTGGTCTTTGTCCCTCCATTATTTAAGGCTTTGTCCAGATTTCTTGTGCTAGGAGGTTGAGAGGTATGTTGGCAATGCAGCATAATATAACCTGTGCTCATAATGATAATATAAAAAGACTTGCTATCTTATGAGTCTTCCTTTTGTGAAGCTAGGCCACTCTTTGCAACTCTCTCATCTCCATAATAAACTCAGTCTTTGAAGACCCTTCTCCACTTCTTCCTTCTGTGTTTATAACTTCACTGCACATCTCATCCAGTTTTGAAATCATCAAATTGTATATGCTATCACATATGCCATATGTGCATATTTTATTTAACTGCTCCACTCTGAAAGGGTTCCCTCTTAGATCCCTGCTTAATCACTGCTCCTTCTCAGCCTGTGACCAATCGTCCCCATGATTTAGAATTCCACACCTTTATCTTCCTATTATAAATGTTGATATAATTTTCCACTTTTTCATTCTATTTCCTAACCAAAACATGCTTTGACTACACCCTTGATTTCATAGCCTATTCTTATTAAGCCATTTTACATTTTGATTAGCTTTTTCTGTATTTCCCTAGGGCTACTTGTCTTTCTTCAAACCTGTACATACTGTCAACTTCCTAGCACAAGAAATCTGGACAAAGCCAAAAATAATGTGGGCCAAAGGCTCAACATATAGGGACAGATTTCAAATATTGCTCTTTTAAACCTTGATAGTTGTTAGACTAACATGATTTATAATAGCATGCATTTTTCAAAGGATATGAAGTCTGAAACTCAAATGTCACCATTATTTAGTGAATTCAGTCCTCAGTGATTTGCTTGAAAACCATAAATGTTATGAGAAACAGACCAAAAATATGAGGCAAAAATCTGGACATTCTATAAAAATCTGGAGAGTTGAGAGGTATGAGCCTGTAGAGAAAACCAGGAGACCAAAAAAAACAAGTGTTTTTTAGCGCTTTCATCCACAAATTTAATACGTGAACTTCTTCAGAAACACTTACACAATAAACCCAGTTCCTTAAATACTTGACAATACAGGAAATGACCTCATATTGATTAATTGATTTTGTTGAAAAAATTATTATATATATATATATATACACATAAATGTATATAAAAAATAATGAGGATAAAAAATCATAAATGAACATAAATAAACATAAATAAATACAACCCAGTTCAGGAAAGTATGTTACCGTGAAAAAAATATATATATGTATATAAAAATACATATGCATATTTGTTTCTATAAACAAATAAAACAATGATGAATATATAGTAATGATGAATTAATAAAAAAATTATTATATGTATAAAATATATATGAAAGTGTGTATGTGTATATAGTTAGTTGATGTGTTGTCTATACTTTAAGAAACATTTTAAATTAATAGACTCATTAAGGCCAGGCGGCTTATCAGCCCCCAGCACAAGTTGCCACAGAGTCTCTTTACACTCCAAAATATAATTTTTTGGTCTCTTGGTTTTCTCTACAGTTTTTCAGGTATGAGCCTGTACCATAATGGCAGATGCATGGATGTAACACTCCAGATGGTGCCTCATCACTGCAGAGGAAAGAGGCAAAACCACCATACTGTCACACAGTAGTACACTGGCTTTTCTTGCATGTTCACTGATTTTCCTTTTGATTACCATCCCATGATCCCCCTTCTCATTAAAGGTTACCAGATACACAGCCTGCATGCAGTACGGCTCTATATTAGTGTATTGAATGGACTAAATAGCGAAAGCTTTTTTTGTAAAACAATTTCCATAAGGCTACTCAATAAGACACTTTTCTCATGACCTAAACCCAAATGAAGGGCTAAAAATTGAAAAAAAAAAAACAATCAATACCAATGTCATGGGGAATACTGGAATACAAATCCTTGACATCAATTCATAGAAAAATGATGTCATCCCTATACAAAGAGTCATTGACAACAGAAAGAAAATCCCATGAATCTTTAAGTAAAAAAGAATAGTTTTTAAACACATCTTTTGTCTCCTGATCAATGTATTTGGCAATAAAAGGTCTTGGAACCTTTAGCATCTACAGTTTGCCTCAATGGGGGGTCTTCCAGACATTTGTGGACCTTAGGAAGTCCAAATACTGTGGGTGTTCTAGGAAACTGGATTTTGAGATACTCTAAAACACCCAAGGAAATCTGGTTATTAAGAACCAGATCCTCCAAAAACAAATCAGTCCGGTGTAATGCACCATTCAGCTCATTTAAAGAAATTTCCACATAAACATCAGTAAACAAAATAGCTAACATTTTGTTAATATAATCATTTTGACTCATGACAACCAGACCACCACCCTTGTCTGGCTGCATGATATGTATCGAAGTATGACCTCTAATCTCTTGTAATAAATGAAACTCATCAAAGGTCAAATTGACAGGACATTTCAGATGGCCGGACATGGTTCTCCTGATTTCATCCTCACACAGTTTCTCAAAAGCCAAAATAAAAGGATGTAGTGGAGGGTTAAAAACACTGGGTCTCTTGTTAATCTGTGTCAATGAAGTCTGTAGTTCATTACCAAAAATAATATTAAAATTAAGTTTCCTTAAATACATTTTAAGTTGAACAAGAATTTGATCAATCTTGCCCTTTTGTGCAGGGACAAATGTCAGGCCCTTTTGAAAAAGATTGGCCCATGCTTCAGTGACAACAACATGACTATAGTTCAATATTTTAAAGTCACCCAAGGTGTTATAGACAAACGTTGCTCACAATGTAGATTCATTCTTGAAGGTACTGATTGTTTTGTATATGATTTTGGGCAAATCAAACACAGAAGGAGATTCAATTGTAATAGCAAAGGTATTGTTTATGTTGCTTTATGCCAATGTTGTAATTGTTTTTACACTGGCAAAACTATCAGGCAATTTAGGTATAGGATCTATCAACATAATGATGACATCTCTAAAAAGGATGAACGCAATGCACTTTATAGGCACATAAAAAAATTTTCTGCTCATACTTTTAAATTTTCTGTCATTGACAATGTAGTTGTAGATCCTACAGGGGGTCCTCGTGATATTTTTCTTGAATTTTTGGACCTTAGATGGCAGTTAAAATTTTCCTGGGCTTAATGATGTCATTTCCATTGCCAGTTTACTGAAACTCAAATCTATGTATGCTATCTAATTTATATATGTTATTCAATTTGTCACTTTTTTATATGTGTTATTCATCATTTTAATGTTTATACATTATATGCAGTGTGATTATTTATTAATTTGAACACATATATATTTTTAATATACATTTTGTATATTTTTACATCTTTCACTTTAATTGATGAATTGGTTAATTAATTTATGTGACATTTTTGATTGTATGGGTATTTATGCTGACTGTTTGACTTATTCTTTGTTCTGATGAAGTCTTGCTATATCAGCGGATGAAAGTGCTCAATGATTAAATTGCTTGGTTCAACGCTGTTGTTGTCTTTTTCAACATATTGGTTTACTGTTTCATGTGTTTTTACCTTACAAGCATTTAACATCTACATTTTGTTTTTATAGTCTTTCTGTTTACTTGACTTATTCTTATGTCTATAGCCATCTATTTTATTTATCCCTTCCCAGTGTACTTCCTGATGATGCAACATAGACATGGGGAGGCAAATATTTATGTACATCATAATAAGGGTGGGGGGGAGCTTTACTTAAATGCCCAGTCCATTTACTTGCCTTGCACTTAACACAGTAGTGCAATAACTTCAGCCTGGGTCACAAGCTTGCCATTATGTTTCCTTGTTGAAGATGATCTCTGCACTCTTTATGATCTAGTGCTGTTCAGGCAGAGAGGTATTCTACTTGTAGTTATTACAACTGCTTTCTGCACTATTGGCTTTCTTGCTGTTCTCTAGAAAAAGAGAGCAGATCCTTGACCACTTAATCCCTTAGGTTGCCATTCGAGCTTGGATTATTCATGATACAAATGGATGCTTTACATCTGTATGATTAAATTCTGCTTCACTTTCTTGATGTGTGATTTAAAAAAAAGTCACTCGGGTATGTATTATTCAAGAATCATACTAAATAAGGACACAAGGGCTAAGTAATTTATAAAGTGAAAAAATGAAAAAACTATCCCAACAGTCGACCAGGAATGCACCAACTTTATTCACCACAGAGAATTCCTGTGACTAAGTGCTCTCGCCATTGATTGGCTGGGTGAGCTGGTTTATATCCGAAAGCTTTGTCATTTTTTAATAAATTTTATTTGGCTTGACGCTGTGGAGAGACTATTTTATTTTTTTGCTGTTGCTTTGGTGTTGCTCTCTCCACCTTATCACTTGTTCCACATTTTTATTGTTTGAGAAGAGAAAAACTATCAACTAGCTCACCCAGCCAATCAATTGCGAAAGCGCTTAGTCACAGGAATTCTCTGTGGTGAATAAAGTTGGTGTGTTCCTGGTTGACTGTTGGGATCGTTTTTTCATTTTATTTTTTTCACTTTCTCAGTCATTTTCCTTGTTGGGGTTTGTTCTCTGCTAAGTAATTTATGCATGACTAAAAAGTAAATAATATAAATATATTTCTACATTGCTCGCACATGAATGTAATTATGGACTAGGACTTTTTTTCACTGAACTATAGAATAACATATTATTTCCAGGTGTATTCAGACTTTATACATACCTCTCAGCAGTCCAGATTTTCCAGATTTTCTACTCATATTTTAGTCTGTTTCTCACAAAATTGTGGTTTTCTGGAAAATCAATGGCAAATCATTGAGAAATGAAGTTAGAAATTAATGGCAAACATCTGAATTTCAGACTTCATATCTTCAGAAAAAAATAATGCTAATGCAACACCAGTTATTCTATCAACTTTCTAAGTTTGTAAAACCAATATTTAAAAAGTGTCCATATTTTTGGGCCTTTGCCCCTCCTCCCTTTATTTGTCTTTGTCTAGATTTCTTGCTTAAGAGGTTGAGAGGTATGTAGTTTATGTGTGCATTTTCAATGAATTAAGTAAATATACTGGAGGTTCATCTGACTTATTTGTTTTCATCATCAGGACAAGAGTATTACGCTATAAAGGGTTAATTAACTTTGAGTTACTCCCATATTACTGAATGAAAGATACATAACTGCTAAATACACTGAAATTATACAAAATCTCCATAATACAGAACAAAGTCTTTGTTAATAATATGCAATCCTGAACACAAAGCAGCATTCTAAATAACATAGTGCAGGTTAGGGGGTGGAGGTAATCAGTTTAACATCTAAATTCCTCAGTTATAGTGGACTTTGTCCACCTTATTTGAGTAACTTTAATACTACAAACTACAACTAGGTTTAATACAAATGAGGATACCCAAAGTCCCCACTGGATGTTAGGAAGTTAGTTTGTTTGTTTGTAGATAAACATCACATTTAAAATGAAATGATATTTTGTTGAATTAAGTTGCTGTTGAAGTTGTACAAGTCAATGACTTTAGGGTTGGAACTGGGATTTTGGATGGGGTTACTACTGGGGTTTTGGTTACCATTAGGGTTATGATTAGGTTGAGGCTTTACATTAGGTTTATAGGTGTGGATAGGCTTGAGGTAAGAGTTAATAAGAGTTAAGTTTAAGTTTACATTTACTTTTAGGAATAGGGTTACATTTTGCTTTGGAGTTTCAGCTGGTGTAGGGTTAGACTTAAATTTAGGATCTGGGTTAAGGTTGTGATGTGTGTGGTGTGTGGTGTGTCATGTTTTGTATTAGGGGTCACTCGTGAAAACCTGTAGATAATTTTGTGATTTGTTGTAGGGTGTACATTTTTAATAAATGTACTTTTTCATGAAATGGTTTTCAACTTTTTATCTTTTTTACTGTTGGACCTATTTAAATAGTTTTCATTGAGATTGTTTTCAAAAATACATTTTATACACACCAAGAACCTAACTTTCTAGAGGTAATCCAGTGGGAAGACATCCTATTTAAAATATGTATGGATACTTATTTACTAAAGCAATCTCAGAAAATAAATCTGAGGCTGTTGTCCTTACCTAATGGTGGCAAATTCATAATATCTCAGATTACATAAAATGAGTTTTCCACTTCCTTTCATCCTCAGCTGTCAGCAACATCACAATACTTTATACCATAATAAAATAAACAGATTTTTTTTATTCTATGCTCCAGATTTTGAAAGATTCCTGGTATGAATTCAGCCAGCCAATACATTTCAGCATGAAAGTGAATTGCTGTATTTATTTTCATTAGTAAATACATACAAAATGTTTCCATTTCCTCTCTTCTACCTTGTTGACCCTCTGTGATCCTAAGTACTCCTCACAGCAGACTCCTGTCTGGAACCAAGAATTTGGACTCTACAGTTCCTTAAGATACCTAATGAAAGACAGAATACAATTAAATGTCATAAAATGAAATCAAATGTTATATTTTGAAAATAGAGAAAGGATTCTGAAACTATTATTTTCTGTTTCTTAAGGACTATTTAAGGGTGACTGGTCCTTGGTCTATGAGAAAATGTGTGCTCTAGTTGTAGTCAAAAGTCTATAACTGGAAGACACTACTAGGGGAACTACATCAGACTGGGGAAACTAGTATTAAAACAAATAACAGACACATTAGACAGTGTCTTCCATGGCTAGAGACCATTAAATTATAAAAGTCAGTCATTAACTTCCATCAACATGGTGTTACAGCTGTCAAGCTTCTTCTAAGACAGAAAGGTCATAAGCTTGACCAGCAAACCTATGAGCTAGAAATCTGAAATAAAGGATATAGTGCTATATGGAATTACTGTGACATAAAAGAATGACAAATAAAATATGTAATGTAAGTGGGCTATGACCCTGTAACCCTAATGTGGGGGGTTATGTTCCCAAACCTGTCAGACTCTGAATATAGTAATTCTCCTGTCACTGTAAAGTTTAAAGTAGATTATGGCACACTATAAACTGCAGTGCAATCACAGAGTTAGTGTATATAGTGTAGGGGGATATGGAACATGTATGGGGACACAGTCTCACTCCTGGCACATTTTATTTTTTAACATGCTTGATTTTCATCTGGTTTAATTTCATTTCACAACAACAAAATGTTGCAGCACATTCTAATTCTATTTCAAATTTCTCTGGTTTAAGAATTCAGTCATCTGATTTCATTTTTGTGTTATACTTTTTGGTGGTTTTCTTTTTTAAATTTAGCAATTTCATATTCACATCAGAGAGCTATAACTGCAATGCATGGAAATACTATATGCCATTAATAGCAAGATTTTATAATGAAGTTTAGTGATAAATATTTCAAGTACCTGCCCTAACAATATTTTCTAATTACAGCTACACATTTGTTGAGGAAATTCTGGGCAGGAGAAAGTAGATTTTCAACATTTCTATTTTGGGTTTAGTCAGTGTCCAATTGTTCTGCTATGTTTATATGCTAGAGCAACAAATGCATCTTACAAGCTTTAAAACAAAGAAAAACAGAATTCAAACACCAAACAAAATTTAATAGAAAAGGTAAAACAACACACAAAGCTTTGGGGATACTTCTCTTTGTCAATGCTCAAGCACAACAGATATACTCAATATTTTATACTAATCAGATGATACAGGAAACCAATCAAACATCTTAAAAATTCAAACATCATGTAAATTCATTGCATTTTCATTACCTAGAGCCTCAGCATTCTATCAAGCCTTCCCTATTCATTCAACTAAACATCAGTGACACCTAACAGAATACAATAATAAATTAAATTAAATAAATTAAATAAAATGTGCTCCAAGCGCATCGTTATGTGTATAATTATATGCATACACTGTATTAAAAAGCTATATATTAACAAAGACATCTTAATTAACAAAATAAATTACATTAACCAACTTTATTCATAATTTAATTTGCCTAGACTTTAATATTGGTTTCAGACTAACTGCAGCATTTAAATCTGGTTCCTTAGCCTGCAGTCATAAAATCCATTTATATTCCACTATCTCCATATCATTATTAATATCACCCTCTAATTGTAGGTACTATTTTCTATATAACTCCAGATTTAAAGATATTCTGTATACCCCTTTCTTTAACATGCTTTGCCAGAGAATTTGTAATGACTCCCCATCTTATATTGGATAAATGCTCAGAAATTTTCTCTTTGAACTTCCTGTTGCACTGACCTATATAGAAGCTCTGACATGCAACGCAGGTGCCCAAATACACTATATTTTCAGTATTACATGTTGCATAACAAATTCATATTTTCTTTTGTTAATAGGGTGTGCAAATTCAACACTACTAAAAACATTATACAAAAAGAACAATTATAACATGGAAAGGTACCCTTCTTACTAGCAATAGTGGACTCTTTAGTGTTTATTTCTCTATAACATAATCTCTGTTTTAAATTTTGACTTTTCCTAAAGGCAAATTGTAGTACATTCCCTATAAATTTATTCTGGTCTGGTAGTGTATTTAAAATACCCCAATTAATGACCTCATTAGTTCTGGAGTTATAACAAGTAATTTACCTTATACTATTCATCCCCTCTTTAGTAGTATTGCATGACCTCTTCTGGCGACAGTGTGAAAAATATGGTCTAGCCTGCTCTTGCCTTTCATTAAGAACAAATTCCGTCATTTCATTCAAAAGGCAGTCATCATAATGTCTTGCCTGAAACTCCTTTTTCATCTCATCCACTTGTTTATTGTATATCTCAATGTATGTAGTAATGTCAATGTATGTAATGAAAAAGTTCCACATTATACCAATCCACAAAGGTGGAAATTCTGTTGAGCTCTCTAATTATCGACCTATTGCCATACTCTCTCCCCTCTCCAAAATTCTTGAGCACTGTGTTTATAAACAAATCTTAGCTTATCTTACTCTTGAAAACTTAAATTACCCCCTACTCAACATGGCTTCTGCCCCCACCACAGCACCACAACTGCACTTATAAATTGGTGTCCTGCATCTTTTTAGATCTCTCCAAAGCCTTTGATGCTCTCTCTTACCCCATCCTCCATTCCAAACTCTGTCAACTCAACCTATCCTCAGCAGCTATCTCCTGGTTCAGTAGCTACCTTACAGACAGACTGCAATCTGCAAAATGGCTCTCTGCTCTTTCTCCTTTTCTCCCCATCAAAATGGGTGTCCCTCAAGGCTCTATTTTAGGCCCCCTCCTTTTTAACATTTTACTAACAAACTTCACACATCCTGCCCTCACTCTTCCCTCATACAGTATGCAGATGACTCCACCATCATTTCTATAGCTGACAGTCCCTCTGACCTACTAACCCTGACACAAACATCTTTCAACCTCACCGAAACATGGCTTACTAACAACCAACTCATACTAAACCCTAAAAAGACAGAACTTCTTCTCTTCCTCCGAAATCCCTTTACCATCTTAAATCCTCATTCACCATCTCTTCCCTCAACAACACTATGGTCACAGCTGAATCACACTAAACTGCTTGGAGTAATAGTGGACAATCAACTAAAATTTGACCTTCATGTACTTAACTGCATTAAAAAAAACACCAAAAGCTTGGTTTACTCTATAGAAACAAAAGGTTCCTCACATCCAACTCCAGGATCTCACTAGCCCAACCTACCTTCTCTTCAAACTCTTTTACAGCTTTCAAATTTTAACAAACTTACATTCTTCACTACTTTCCAAACTTGAAACCACCTACAACAAAGTTACTAGATTTGTAGCCAATCTGCCCACAAGATCACATCACTGTCGCACTCCCCAGACACTCAACTGGCTAGAGTTTCCTAACCAACTCTTATTTACCCAACTTCTCATTATCCATACTATTTTGAATAAGCCCTCCTTTTGCCATAGCATTTCCTCACTTCTCCCCCTCTATAAGCCCCTCTAATCCCTCAGAAGCTCTGACCAATGTCTCTTACAAATTCACAAACCTAAAAAATCTGTTGGATTGAATCTCTACAGCTATTTCCCTACTCTTGCATGGAACAAGCTCCCCATGAACCTTAGAAACATTCCCTACATCCACAAATTCAAGAAAACTCTCAAAGGATACCTTAATAGCACATGGATTTGTCTCTGTAATCATCCCACATGAACCCACCCCCTTCCTCTATCACTATCCTCTCTATTCCTCCCTTCCCTACTGCCATAACTCACTTCACTGCTCTGTACAGTTACCCTCTGAAGATAATCCAATGTGTTATGTAAATTCATTCAAATGTTTTATTGTATATTTCTTTGCTATGTTTTTTCTTCAATGTTATAATGCCTCTTACTATATTGCATTGTGGAGGTTTATCTACATTTGCTCAACTGTTTTATTGTAAAATTTTTACTGTATTCATCTTCAGTTTTGTACATTTTCTTGCTTACTTGTACTGTGGTGCTTTTTTCCCTGGGCCTTCATTGAATAAGGGCTTTTGCTCAGATGGACTATCCCACTTAACAAATGTCAAATAAATACATGTAGTCAATCTATTAACTTTTTAAGAATAGGCTTTTCACAATAACTTTAAGTACATGATGTGGGTGCATGCTACATTTATGCAAGTATTTAGCAGCCTGCACCTCCTTCTTATAAATACTAGATGATATTTCCCTGCTTGCTTATTAATCTTAATATCTAAAAAAAACTCATCTTACCTCTAGAATAAGTTAGTTTAAATAAAAAAAAAATCTGTATTATTGTTCAAGTATCCAGGACTGTATGTAAGCTTCTGAGCCCCCCCCCCCCCCAAGCTTTCTGTGTTGGAGGAAAGCCTTCTAGCTTATTAGTAGGAGTGGCAAGCACTAGGTAACCTATCTATCAAATAAGGAGTGGTTCTGGCCCAGAAATTGTAGTTATTGGCCATTTGGGCAGTTTTTCCATCTCTCTCAACCTTCTGATTTAAAAGCCCGCATTTGCACTTGTTCCCCCCTTTCCTGTAACTAGTTTAGTCCAGATACAGAGTCTTAGTTTTAGCACTTGAATTTGCTTATTCGTGATCAGCACTTGTTCAGAACTTGTAAGCACTAAATAACCTACTAATTACTACAGCACTCAACCTTCCTCATTACCTAGAGGAAAACAGTTTTGGTACTTACTTTCCTCACTTGCTTAGAGAAAAACAGCTCTTGTACTCACTTTCCTCACTTATCTAGAGGAAAATAGTTTTTTATTCAGGCATGTCCAAGGGTCAGCTCCCAGTGTTCTCTCCTGTCAATCTGATGAATATGGGCATCTTGGGGAAATGTAGAATTTGCCTCATGTAGACGGACAACCCTCTCCTCCTACCACGCAACACTACAACCTGTGAAAGATGCACTTATCTAGCCAAACTGGAGGTGAAGCTCTCTCCAATCAAGACCAAACTTGACAGTCAAGAGGAGAAGGTAAACACTTGCACTACACCACACTCATCACATAGTCTCACTAAATCTATACCACCAAAATCCACACATAGTAACACAAAAACATTCACTGAGGCTCTCAATAATAATCTGTCTAAGCAACAGAGACCTCCAAAGCAGAAACGCAAGCAACCTCCATCCCCCAACACAACCCAAATGACACATAGACATGGACTCAGTGTGCCACTCAACCACAGCCAATAAGGCAAAACAACATACCCAACACACTAGTCATAGGTGACTCTATAGTCAGGCACACTGATGTCCCACTCACCAGGCTAAACAAGGAGAAGGTTACTGTCAGCTGCCTGTCGGGTGCCATGATCCGCCACATAACCCATGCACTCAAGTCACTCCCAACAAGTACAAATATGACTCTGTCATTGTCCATGTTGGTGTGAATGACCGGAGATGTACCTCCCTGGACTACATGAAAAGAGACATGGAAGAGCTCTCTGATCTTGTAGCCCAGGCAGGTATGACCCTAGCCCTGAGTAGCATTCTGCCATCACCCAAAATGATGCCGCAGTACAAGGACAAAATTATTGACTTCAGCAATTGGCTAAGCTTCTGGTGCCATTCTAAAGGGATCCAGTATCTGTCTGCCTGGGATGACATGGTCGACAGACCACGATGCTTTGCCAGAGATGGCTGGCACCTGTCACCCCTGGGATTCCGGATACTGGCTAAGGTTCTTGCCACCCCTATAGTGCCTTTTCTAGGCAAGGTTCAAATGACAAATTCACCACCGTAACAGGAACGGGCAAGCATAAACTGAGGGTGATGCTACTCAGTGCTAGAAGTCTAAATCTCAAAATGCACTCACTCAAGGCACTCCTTAAAATGGAGAACATTGATATCTGTGCAGTGACTGAGACCTGGTTCAAGGCTCCAGGCTATAACTCATACCACACTTTTCGGCCATGTAACCTGGACCGAACACCAAAGGTGGAGGTGTGTCCATATTCATTAAGGATATCCACACCTCCAGGCTAGTTGCTCAGCATAATGCAGCCGAGGTTATCCAAGTGCAACTAACTCTGGGCAAAACTGCAATCCAAATTGTAGCTTGCTACAGATCACCCACCATGTCCCAGGATTCCCACTCCTCTTTTCTTGATGTACTGGAAAATATTAGGGTTCAAACACCCTAATAATGGGTGATTTCAGCTACCCCACCATTAACTGGGAAAACTACCCATGTACCAACTCCTTCACTCAACGCTTTCTGGAATTCATAAACTCCAATGCCCTGGATCAACTTATCCACACCCCCACCAGGGGCAACAATATCCTAGATCTAGTCATTACCAACATGAGTGACCGGTGTTCCACACCTGAAGTCAACACCTCATTGGTCCAATCTGACCATAAGCTAATTACCCTAGATATCCACATCCTGCCCCCACCCCCCATTAAGGAAACCATGGTAAAAACATTCTCCAAAGCCAACTTCATGCTTCTTAAGACAGAAGTGGTGAACTTCATGACACCCATGCAGATGGACAATACAGTGATGACTACTGAATCCTACACAATTGCACTTTATAATACTTACATGAGTGCATGGATCGTGCTATCCCAAACAGAACCAATACTCTATCCTCCAAAAAAAGGAAGCTAATCTGGTGGTCCCCTACCATAAACAAACTGTACAGCAGAAGGAAGAAACTGTTGCAAAAGAGAGTAAAATCCCATGAGTGGAGGAGCTCCCTGGTCAGCCTCAGTAAGAAGCTGAGATCCCTGATAAAATCCTCCAAAGCTAGTTATGAAAACAAAATCGCCACTGATTCTAAAGACAACCACAAAGCATTCTATAGCTATGTCAAGAATCTCAATAGCAACACTCAGATCTGCTCTGAGTTACAGCACAATGGCACTAAATATACAGACCCAACTGATATTGCCAACATCCTGGCAGATAGGTTTAGTGCTAAGTTTACCCCCCTCTCAACCCCTAAAGAGCCCATCTCTGTACCGGAAGAATGCAAAGTTCCTGTAATCACGGCTGTACAGGTAAAAACTACACTCTCCAATGCCAAGAACACAGCATCCATGGTACCAGACAACATCTCAGGCTGCATTCTACATGAACTACAGAATGAACTGGCACCCCACCTAAGTACCATGTTCAGTCATAGCCTCACCTTAGGCTTTGTGCCTGCTGAATGGTGCACAGCGACGGTTATCCCACTCCACAAGGGGGGAGCCACCACGGACCCCGGGAACTACCACTCCATTAGCCTGATGAGACTGGTCTGCAAGGCCATGGAAAATATCATCATGGAACTTATAAACAAAGACATTGGTAATCTCCAAACATTGGACCCCACCCAGTTCTGGTTTGTAAAAGGCAGATCATGTCTTCTAAACCTGATAGACTTCTTTGAAGCGGTCACCAAAGCCGTAGATGAGGGTAAGGTGGTTCACACAGCATATCTAGATCTCACCAAGGCTCTGAACACCACCCCCACTCTGGAATTATAGATAAACTCACTAAACTAGGTATAAATCCCTATGTCACAAGATGGGTTGCCAACTGGCTCACTGACAGAATCCACACTGTGAAAATAGCAGTCTCCAAATCCGACTTCAGACCAGTGACAAGTGGAGTACCACAGGGTTCAGTCCTGCATCCTCTCCTGTTTGGTATCCACTTCTCTGAAGTACAGGCTAACACAGAAGGTCTTTGGCTAATGAAGTTTGCAGATGACTGCAAACTAGGAGCCATAATCGAAACTCCTAACGATGTGGACATCCTACAAAAGGGCCTAACTGAGACAGATGCCTGGTGTCAAAGCCATGGCCTCAAGCTCAATGCCAAAAAGTGCATTGTCATCCCCTTTGGTAAAAACTCTGTACCCATGAACTACAACATAGGCGGTAGTATACTTAACACCGAAAGTGTGATAAGAGACCTTGGAACACAGGTGGACAGTAGTCTCTCCTTTGATAATCACATTGCCACAGTAGTCAGGAAATCCTTCTATGTGGCACACCTCATCACAAAAGGTTTCTCATCCAGAAAAAAAGAGGTCATTGTTCCCCTCTACTCATCACTCATTAGACCCATTATAGAGTACAATGCCCTTTTTGGTATGTACCTCACTAGACATCTATAACAACTGGAAAGGCCGCAGAAATACCTCACAAAGAGGATTACCGGCCTCAAACAGATGCCCTACACAGACCGTCTCAAAAAACTCAAGCTTTACTCCGTCGCATATCGCCTACTCAGAGGTGATCTCTGCCTAACATTCAAAGCTATGTCAAACCCAGAGCTGTTGGACATGCTCCACTTAAAGAAATCCCAATCCCTCCGAGCTACACGCTCTAGGGACCTAAACCTTGTCACCACAATAAACAGAACATGCCAGAGGGATTAGATTCCTGTCCCAGAGACTTCCCATACTCCGGAATAAACTACCTATCTATATCAAACAAAGCTCCTCATTAGCACTCTTCAAGAAAAATCTTGATGATTGGATGAGAAATAGGAAATTCACCCCGGGGATCACCTCTGTGGCTCTGCTCGACAGTGGCACAGGAAAATAATTTTCTTGGATGGCAAAAGCCAGGGACCTTTTTGGCTGGGCTTGTATAGGCCCCAGGGCTGATAGCCTAGTACCTACCTATGAACCTACCGCACATAAGAACACTGTTTAATCTTAGCCTTGCTACAGGATATGTCCCTGAACACTGGCGTACAGCTACAGTGGTCCCACTCCACAAAGGTGGCACCTCTACAGACCCTGGAAACTACCGCCCCATAAGCTTGACCAGCCTAGTCTGCAAAGCTATGGAAAGGATCATTATGGAACTCATAAACAAAGACATCGGGGACCTACAGACAATTGATCCTACACAGTTCAGCTTTGTAAAAGGCAGATCCTGTCTTTTAAACCTGGTGGACTTTTTTGAAATAGTCACTAGAGCCATCGATGAAGGCAAAAGCCTTCGACACAATATCCCACTCAGGCATCATAGACAAGCTCAACAGCTTAAATGTAAACCCATTTGTCACAAGATGGGTTGCAAACTGGCTAAAGGACAGGACCCACAAAGTCAGAATAGCAGGAACTATGTCAGACTCTAAGCCAGTCACAAGTGGAGTCCCACAGGGCAAACATAGGGGGGGTTGTGGCTGACAAAGTTCACAGACGACTGCAAACTAGATGCCATAGTTGACACACCAGCTGACACATGCATCCTCCAGAAGGGCCTCACAGAAACAGACAACTGGTGCCAGAGTCATGGCCTTAAACTAAATGCCAAAAAATGTATAGTCATCCCCTTTGGAAAAAACAAAGTACCCACAAATTACCACATAGGTGGTAATCCACTAAGTACGGAAAAAGTAATCAGAGACCTGGGGACCCAAGTTGACAGTGACCTCTCATTTGACACCCACGTTGCCAAAGTGGTTAGAAAGACCTTCTACCTTGCCCACCTTATCATGAAGGGATTCACATCCAGATCAAAGGATGTCATTGTACCCTTATATTCCTCCCTTATCAGGCCTATGATTGAGTATAATGCCCCATTTGGTATGTACCTCACCCGGCACCTGCAGCAGCTGGAGAGACCCCAAAAGTACCTTACCAAGAGGATCAAGGGTCTCCAGCATATGTCATATGCTACCAGACTGAAAAAGCTCCAGCTCTATTCAGTAGCATATCGCCTGCTCAGAGGTGATCTGTGCCTTACAAAAAAGGCCATGTCCAATTCAGAATGAATGGACATGCTCCACCTCAAAAAATCCAAATCCATCAGAGCCACGAGAGCTAAATATCTAAACCTCAGCACAAATATGAATAGGACATGCTGGAGGGACAGATTCATAACCCAGAGGCTTCCCGCACTCTGGAACAGGATACCTGTCCATGTTAGGCAGAGCCCCTCACTGACTCTCTTCAAGAGAAATCTGGACGAATGGATGGGTGATCGTAGGTTTACCCCGGGGGTCATCTCTGTGTCATTGCTAGATAGAGGCACAGTAAACTAAATTTAATTTAAATTGTACACTTTTGTATCATTACATGTGGTGGCAAAAGCGACATACACTTTGGCTAGGCTTATAAATACCCTAGGGCAGATAGCCTAGTACTATACTATGAAACTATGAACACACAAAATCTACCAAACCTTGCACATCCCCCTTCCAAATAAGGAATATGCCAGCCACAAAACTTTTATAAAATAAAACATTTACAGAATACAGTCCAGAGGGGTTATAGATATATATACTTTCCCACTGGTTGAGTGCTATATTCACATAAGTATTTGCAACAGATGTCCCCATTGCTACAGCTGAAGCTTGGTGCAACAATCTTTGTTCAAACATAAATGCATTAATAGATAATACCATTTCTAATAAAAGACAAATCATTTCAATCTTTCTGCCTGTACAAGTACTATTTCCATAAAGATGTTTCCTATCTACTTGAACCCCATATTGATTTTGGTATCACAGTGAACAATGAATTAACATCCAAAGTCGCAAAAATATAATCAACAACCTCATTATTCTCATACCATTAATAGAACATTTCTAAAAAGTCATTGGTATCACCTATATAACTCGGGACATTATTCATAAAAGACCTCAAAATATCTTCCAAAGATAGCAATAATAGCTCTGTGACCCACCCCTTACGTGAGACTATAGGTCTCCTGAGGGGGAGGGGTGTTTGTTCTTATGAATCTTAAGTAATCCATACAGGACTGATGTAACAGGATATGCAACATTCAGAAAATTGTACAGATCATAAGGTATCTCATCTTGAAGCTGTAAATCATAAATAAAACTAGTAACTTTATAAACAGAGCAACAACAAGAAACAGCAAAATAGTCTTAAAAAAGACTAGAAAATCACAAAAACAACACGGATACCACGCTGAAGAATTTAATGAAAATTAAAACTGTCTTAGCTCCTCGGCCACCACAGCCTTCAATGAGTTGTACTCATTGAAGGCTGTGGTGGCTGAGGCGCTAAGACAGTTTTAATTTTCATTAAATTCTTCAGCGTGGTATCCGTGTTGTTTTTGTAACTTTATAAACAGTATTATTCATAATATTTTTATCAATAGATCTAAAAACATTATCATCACTTAAAAATGCATTCATAGAAGTTAAAATAATCTTTTGTATGCTTTTGGTGGCATATCATCCAACTGTATTGCATTTGGTAGAAACCCCAAATTCATAACTTAAAATTAAAGGGAGCCATGAAATTGAAAGTAGTACCGTACCTTTAAATTGTGATTTGTTCACAGCTTAACCTTGGCAACCATCAGGGAGCTGTGACTGACACTTAGTAATTGTGGGAGGAGCTACATGGCGGGAGAATAAGTGACTGAATGAAGTAGTCACTTCATTTAAACAAGGAGAATTGGAGTTGGAATGAAAATCTGCAGTGCTTATTTACTCTATCCTGAGGTGACCAGACTGGACAGATGTTATTATTTTTAATTGATAAACATTAAAAGAACATGCGGCAGAATCAGTCTGTTTGGAATAGTTCCAGCTAAAATAATAGCTACTGCTTGACAGAAACAACAATGTTATTCATTAAGTACAGGCGTGAGTACAGCATAGTCAAGCAAAAGTGTGGAGCAGTAAGGAACAGAAGACACTGCTTGTGGGAATGTGCCAGACAGTAAACAAATGTCAAATTTGGAACCCAGCAATGAGCAGATTTTGCTGAGAATATTGACCTCCAGGGGAAAGGTTCTGCAGTGGCTGCTCCAGATAAGCAAATTGTTATAGGAAAGGAGATGGACTGTTGTAATAGTTTTTGCCTTGCTGGCTAAATCAACATAAAAAATCGAGTAGTTCATTATTGGCTACTTAAGCAGAACTTAAGGAGATAATACATGGTGGTGTTCCCTTCTCAGCTTCAGAGACTGTCCACTTCAAATGTATGTGTGCACATCACCAATTATAGGAAATCACATTGATTATAGATGGGAAATATCAGCCCATCTATATAAATAATATGCCAAGTACATATGTGTGGGCATCCTCCAGCTATTCCATCTGTGCTTCATTTAAGGTGCCACTGGTCAAATATGACCAACATAATCAAGGGATTGGTGCTGACTTATCAGTTACAACAATCAGCACTGACAAGACATATTTATTCAGTGAAGTAAAGCAAGTTCATATTATTAATTCTGGCTCTGGGACATTTATGCAGACAGACAAGCCAATCTACAAACAAGGAGAAAAAGTCAGGTGCCATATTGCTACCATGGATTCAAAGTTTATCCCTGTAAATGATGCATATCCCTTGGTTGAGATACACTAAAAGACTTAGTAGAATTTCTATAGACCATTACCACAACTTGAACTGGCTTCCTGAGACTGCCATTTTTAATATTTGCCAACCATCAAGACAAGCCTGTTGCACATTCTGTACAAGAGTGGATAAGGAATATTTAGTAGAGACCGAAGAACTGGAAAAGAGAGAAAAAGATCTTAACCAGCAGTAGGTCTATGTTCAGTGGAGCATCTGGAATGTCACAGATGATAGAGAGAACAGCAGATATTCTTTTACTTTAAACAGCACCAGACACATTACAGAATATTTCTTCCACATCTTTGTATGTTTTTTGCATATTCTGATCTTGTTTCTCTGCTTTGCAGGTGTTGGGGTTATACCTTTTGATTATATATACTAGTAGGTGTCTACTTAGGCTCTGCTGTCACAGAATTTTATGTCATAGGTAATAGGTTATATAAAATTATAAATCTGTACCAGTCCTCCAGTTAAACCAATCCTATCCGTTTCTTACCTGCCACCATCAAGCTATACCACATGCTTCTACTCCACATTCCTCTCCTAATTCTTCTGTTCTTATTCTCTAATGTTACATAGTGTCAACAACACCTTTCTGCTATCTACACATCTCCCACCATTCCTACTCCCTCACAACACCACACAACAATCATACACTTTGATATAGCACCTAGCCTATTCAACACCACCAAAATAGGATTATTCATATATAAATACTCACAAAAAAACATGCTTCATCCTACAAATACACCAAACTATTACTCAAATACCAGTACTTACAAATAATCCTAAAATCAACAATAAAACTTAGTGGAGATGTTCACCCAAACCCAGAACCCATGCCACCCCCCACCTAATATCAGCATCAACCTTTCCTGTACAAAATCAGACCTATTACTCCTAAATGTGAACCTTAGGAGCCTATCAAACAAAATTCATGAATTTTATGCATCCTTCTCTCTGTACTGCCCAGACATTGCTATTTTAACACAAATATGGCTAAAATCTGCAACAAGTAATATTGAGATTCTATCCCAAGGCTACAGCATACATAGAATAGACAGACTTAAATTTGGAGGAGGGATAGCTATAATTTACAAGAGCACACTAAAGCTGGAATATCTGGACCCAAAAAACACCAAAACTAAATAATGCCGAGATGCTATGCACAAGACTAGAGTTAAACCCCAACAAATTTATAATAATAATAGCAATTTATATCCCTCCTGGCAATGACCCTACCATTATTGAAGACTTCCTCCACTTGGTCATCCAACATACTTCTCTTAGGAAACCATTGTCATAGGAGACTTCAATTTAGACTGGATAACTTGCACCTCAGATAATCCCACAAACTTCTTAAACTTGCACGGATTCTCCCAGCTAATAAATTCCCCAACTGGAGTAGACAAAAAAAAACAAAACAGACAATCAATACTGGATTGGACATTAACCAATAAACCATCACTCATTAGTCAATCAGAGTGAATACCAGATAGCATTAGTGACCACCTACCTACCTACCTCCTCAGACAAAACTTACACTTCACCAGAAGTACTATATACAGACAAACTCGCAACAAGAAAAACTTCTCTTCTCAAACGTTTATATTAACCTTACAACACAGTGACTGGCACCCCCTTTTAACACTCCCATTAGAAGCTGCAGTATCATACTTCAGTGATACTTTCCTGGAAATATTAAATAGTCAAGCTCCTCTTAGAAGTATTAGGATAAAAACAAACTATGCCCCCTGGCTCTCCAAAGAAACGAAACTCCTTCTCAGAACTAGTGACAAAGCCTGGGCACAATATCAGTCAATCAAAAATCCAGCCATGCTAAACTGTTACCAGCAACTAAGAAACCAATCTAAAAATGGTTAAAAAATGACAAAATATTTCTTTATAGCTACCCAGCAAAAATACCAAAACAACGTAAAAAATTTCTGGGCAACCATAAATCAACTCTTGCATCCTGGCCAATCCACAAAACCAACCACCTCCACCACATATTCAAAAGATAGTATAGCCACTCAATTCAACACCTACTTCACCAACTCCATCCTAAACCTAACAAAAACAAATAACATCGCACCACTAACAATTCCATTTGAATCTAATGGAGAATCTAACAACTTTTCTGTAAAGCCCATTCAAACTAATGCTATAAAAATGCTTCACAAACTTAAATCTACCACCCTTGCTGCCAACAAACTACCCATTTGAATCTAATGGAGAATCTAACAACTTTTCTGTAAAGCCCATTCAAACTAATACTATAAAAAATGCTTCACAAACTTAAATCTACCACCCTTGCTGCTAACAAACTACCTGCTGAATACCTTAAATTAGCTGCTGACGTCATAGCCTACCCAGTATCCATATTGATCAACTGATCTATAACTGAGTACCAAGTTCCCAAGATCTGGAAAATATCCTACATAACACCCTTCCATAAAGGATGAACATGTACAGACCTTTCTAACTTCTTACCAATCACAATTCTGTCACCCCTATCTAGAATTTTAGAAAAATGCATTCACTCAACTCATAAATCACATACTTTCCAATAATCTTCTAATACACATCATGGCTTCTGACCAAATTACAGCACAGTCACAGCTCTTCTAAGCTTTACAGACACAATTAACCAACTGAGAAATAAAGGGCAATTAGTCTCCTCAGTATTACTAGACATGTCAAAAGCCGTTGACACTGTCTCCCACCAGAAACTTTTACTTGAACTCCAGTCCCTACAACTAAGCCATTTTGCCCTACAGTGGTTTCACAACTACCTTTCAGACCAACATCAAGCTGTAAAATGGAAAAATTAATTCTCCCCTACATTACCTGTTACCTTAGGAGTTCCTCAGGGCTCAATTCCAGGTCGACTCCTATTCAATATATTCATTAACAAGTTTGACACAGCTACTGACCACAGTCATACAATCTCCTAATGACTCCACACTCATCTGTACAGCACCCTCACTCGCCAAACTCCCACGAAAAAACACAGCTCATTATCAGCAGTAGAATTTTGGCTTACTACCTCCCAACTAATGCTAAATCTCAATAAGACAAAATTAATAATCTTCTCAAATAACAAGCCTACTGACCACCTGTCTCCCTTCCTAATATACACGTCTAACAAAACAAAAATTGAACCAGTGTCAAAGTGCAAGCTACTACTTGGCATCACAATTGACAATAACATGAAATTTGATAAACATCTGTCGACTACTATAAAGAAAGTCCACACAAAACTAGGCTCACTCTGCAGATCAAAACCATATCTCACTGATTCTATTGCTAGGACCCATTTACTATCTCCCCTCCTGTATGCCTCTGCAGCTCTGCCATCCTCATTAACATAAAGAAAACTGATGTAGCAAAACTAGAAGCTTGCTATAACAAAAATTGCTAGATTTGCTAGCAACTCCCCATATAGAACACATCATTGTAGTGCCTTACAACATATAAATTGGCTGGAACTACCTAATGTTCTTACCCCACCCACCTAACAAACAGCCCACAGAATAGTATATCAGTCTGAAAAGTGTCCATCTCTCCAAAACCACTGTCTCCACCCTACTCTCCAGAATGCATTCCTGTCAACATACATAAACTGACTAGGTAAACCTTTCATCTCCTACTTCTACACTTAACTGCTAACACATACTCTTATCTATTCATTTATAAAATTCAAGCTATGCTTAGCTAAATGACATTTTTTTCTCAATTGTGGTTATGTTTCCTCTAAATATTTTTTTTCTTGTTGAAAATTGCAACTATTAGTACAGTTATATATGCATTTCTATTCCTTTGATAATTGTAACTAATATTATAGCTAAATATATTTTTTCATATCATCCTGTCCTAACATATATTTGTAATATTTTCAACTGTGATTATTCTGTGTAACTTATGGGGCTTTTCCCTGGGCCTCTGCAGAAAATGGGTCTCCCACCCAGTCGGACTAGCCCAGTAAACAAATATAAAATAAATAAATAAGTGATTACAGTAGCACCCCATCTATCTGTTTGTTTTATCACAATGTCCAAATTATTCTGTAAGTAAGAGAATCATACTCATATTTCAACAAATTATAGTGCTTAATGGCATTACACTGTTCATAATGCTGGCCTATCTGCTATTTACATACATTATGAAACGCTGTTATAACAGGAGCTTTCACCGGAACAAAAGTACTTGAGTGTTTACATGTCTGAACTTCATTGGTAGTATCTTTAAATGTAAGCTTTAAATTCAGACTTCTAGTAAATATTTTTAAGTCAGTTAGGGCATCAGCTACTGAATCATTACTGGATGGTATAAATTGAAGACCTTTTCTCAGGAGCACAATATTAGCTTGAGTTAAAATAATACTTAATAAGTTCACAACTACAGAGTCGCTGTTTACCTCTTGGTTATAGATTTACGACATGTTGTGGACTGTTATACCTGATTTCTTCATCTCCTCCTCTTCTTTTTCCTCTTCCTCTAGACAGTTCCCATCTTTTCACCTCTATTCTTTCTGGTAAATTCAATTTCATAGTTATTTCCAACTACGATAAATCAAATAAATTGTAATAACCACAGAGAAAAAACAGTGAAAAACAGCTCTACTTTCCACAAGAGTAGATTTTTATTATAAAACCTTCAGTCTCTAGCACCTCGGCTATTGCCTTTACAGAGTAAAAATCCTTGTCTTCTAAAACCTCACAATATATATTCCAGACACTTAACATTTCAATAAACCAATTATACAATTAAGTAAAACAGCTCAATGCTGCCAATAAAACAGTTAGTGTATAAATCCTTGCCAATTACACTCCTTATTAAGCCCTTTGAGCTGTAGAGTTTCATATTTCATAATGAGAATAGCTTATTTTTTCCTCAAAACATATTTCAACAAATCTTCATTATCATACTGATGTTTTATTTGTTCTAAAACTGTAACCTTCATATCTTTTATGTCCCCCCTCCTCCATGTACCAAATGAAAATGCTCTGCTACTGGACTTGACATTTTTTTATTTTTCACATCCCTTATATGTTCCTTTATTCTCTCTGGAAAACTTCTTTTAGTCTCCCCTATATAATTTTTACCACATAGGCACTTAATCAAATAAATTACACCTCTACTCAAGCAAGAATAAATGCCCATGGTGTTAAAACTTTTATCACCTATTCTTTCTGCCTCCTTTATTGTATATTGGCAGACTGAACATTTTCCACAAGGAAATGTCCCCTTCTCAGTTATAGTGTCTTCTATCTTTGGTGCTGGTCTTCTATACCTTCCTCGTACTAAAAAGTCTTCCAAACTACATCCACTTTGATAAGAAACACAAAGCTCCATATTTGACAATGAGAGCACCTCCCTTTTGATTTGTTTCCAATAACTTTTTACTATCTCATTGAGCTTATTGGAAAAAAACAGAATATTTAGTAACAAAAAATATATTTGAATCTTCTTTCTCTTTCTTTTTTGTTATAAACCTATTATTCATCATAATTTTCTTATTTGGTATTTCCTCATTATTTTGTTTAAATAATTTTACATAAGTATATTTTACTTCCTCAGAATTATACCCTCTCTCTATAAAATTAAACAACATATGTTTGGCTTCTTCTCTTGCCTCTTCAACTTTATTCCTGTGAGTCAGATATAGAAAATAATGCTTATACTTTGATTTGAGTAATATCAAAGCAAAAAATACTTTTTTTCCACCTTATAAAAATGCTTATATACAACGCTTTAGTAATGCATTGAATTTAATAGTGGAAAAGGAGCTGAACGAATGTGTTAAAAAGAACAAAGAATACAATTTAACAAAAGAAGAATGGTTGAAATTGCAAACAATGAGTCGGAATCAAGATTTAATTTTTAAGCCCTCAGATAAGGGGGGCAAATTAGTAGTAATGAATTTGATTGATTATTTAGAGATGTGTCTACAACACTTAAGAAATGAAGAGGTGTATAGTGCTGTAGATGAAACATGTCTAGTAAAAGCTCAGCAGGAACTATATGATTTATTAAAAAAAGGAGAGAGGTTTCATTATTTTGTGGCTAGAGATATAACACACAAACTTTATGTGAAGGGCAGCACAATAGCAAAATTATTTTGTGTTCCTAAGCTACATAAACATTTGCATCAACCTCCTGGTCGTCCAATACTGTCTGCTACTGGGTGTTTTACACATAATGTAGGTAGTTTCTTGCCTGAAATATTGGTTAAAAAATTGGTCAAACTGCCATCTTATATTAGAGATTCATATGATTCTTTAGGAAAAATACAAGAAATAGAATGGACTAAGGACATGTTTTTCATTACAGCGGATGTAGCTAGTTTATGTATAAATATAACACATCATTTAGGTTTGGGAGCTGTACAGCATTTTTTGAGGGATACACCAAGGACTCAATATATTATGGAACTAATACATTTTTGTTTAGCAAATAATATTTTTGAGTTTGATGTAATTTTGTATAAACAAAATGTGGGCACAGCTATGGGTGCGGCATTCGCCCCAGTTTATGCTAATTTGTTTATGGGGTTAGTAGAGAATTACTATATTTATAGAAACCAGTTTTTTAGTAGGCATGTGGTAAAGTATTTTCGCTTCATTGATGATTTGGTATTTATTTGTAGAGGCGGTAACAATTTGGTACCTGATTTTATAGAATATTTAAATAATAACTATAAAATTAAATTTGATGGGATTCAGATAGGTACAGAAATTAATTTTCTGGATATTTCACTAAAAGGACAAATAGATAAAAAATTCATACTGTTATATATAGGAAGTTTAATCAGGCAAGTAGAATATTACAGGGTACAAGTTGTCATCCAGAACATACTTTGAAATCTATACCTTATGGTGAAATGCTGAGAATAAAGAGATTGTGTAGTAATGTTGAAGAGGCAAGAGAAGAAGCCGAACATATGTTGTTTAATTTTATAGAGATCGGGTATAATTCTGAAGAAGTAAAATATAGTTATGTAAAATTATTTAAACAAAATAATGGGGAAATACCATATAAGAAAATTATGATGAATAATAGGTTTATAACAAAAAAGAAAGAGAAAGAAGGTTCAAATATATTTTTTGTTACTAAATATTCTGTTTTTTCCAATAAGCTCAATGAGATAGTAAAATGTTATTGGAAACAAATCAAAAGGGAGGTGCTCTCCTTGTCAAATATGGAGCTTTGTGTTTCTTATCAAAGGGGACGTAGTTTTGAAAGACTTTTTAGTATGAGGAAGGTATAGAAGACCAGCACCAAAGATAGAAGACACTATAACTGAGAAGGGGACATTTCCTTGTGGAAAATGTTCAGTCTGCCAATATACAATAAAGGAGGCAGAAAGAATAGGTGATAAAATTTTTAACACCATGGGCATTTATTCTTGCTTGAGTAGAGGTGTAATTTATTTGATTAAGTGCCTATGTGGTAAAAATTTTACAGGGGAGACTAAAAGAAGTTTTGCAGAGAGAATAAAGGAACATATATGGGATGTGAAAAATAAAAAAATGTCAAGTCCAGTAGCAGAGCATTTTCATTTGGTACATGGGGGGGGGACATAAAAGATATGAAGGTTACAGTTTTAGAACAAATAAAACATCAGTATGATAATGAAGATTTGTTGAAATATGTTTTGAGGAAAAAAGAAGCTATTCTCATTAGGAAATATGAAACTCTACAGCCCAAAGGGCTTAATAAGGAGTGTAATTGGCAAGGATTTATACACTAACTGTTTTATTGGCAGCGTTGAGCTGTTTTATTTAATTGTATAATTGGTTTATTGAAATGTTAAGTGTCTGGAATATATATTGTGAGGTTTTAGAAGACAAAGGTTTTTACTCTGTAAAGGCAATAGCCGAGGCGCTAGAGACTGAAGGTTTTATAATAAAAATCTTCTCTTGTGGAAAGTAGAGCTGTTTTTCACTGTTTTTTCTCTGTGGTTATTTCAATTTCATAGTTGTTTGTGGTCAGTGAAAACCCTCTCCCTGACTAGAACAAGCTACCACATTTGTCTTCCTCATTTCAGATAAAGCATGCTGCCCCATTTCTATTACTCCATTTTGAAGTGAAGAATACTATTCAGGGCGTTTAGTATTAACCTCATTCAGATTCATGGTAGGCAGGTCAGATGCACTGATACCATCTAAATCAAACATAGACCCACCAGTCCTCACTTATACTGTACACCTCTTACAGTTCCTTTGGGCCAGGAAAAAATTTTGGCTTTCTTATATTCATTCAAATCTCTAATAAGGTGATGCTTCTTGGTTTGCTCAAGATGATGCTCAAAAACATATTTGCGTCCCAGCATGTCATTACAAAGCATAGTATTGTCTTTATAGCAAGTCATGGTTAAGATATTATTTTCTAAATTAACCATTTCAGCTTGTAAATCCTTTTCTATATCTATAAAAAACTGGTTCATTAGACTCATATAATCAGCGCTTAGTTTTAAATTTAACTCCTGCCATTTCTTTAGAAGGAGCAGATAACTATTACAGTACGTCAGCATCTTCAAAATTCTTAACTCCCAGAGTGTAATTCCTAGTTCCAAATAAGTCTGAAAACCCAAGTGTTGCCATTGCAAGCACTTGAATGTTTGTGCCTTCTGCTCCAGAAGGAGATTTTGTTTCACAAACACATCATCTCGCACATCACTAGTTTTGTCCAAAGCCATTGGCGTACCAACACTCTCTTGCAGAAGGGGGTTTGAACGGACCATTAATAGTTTGTTCAAGGAATGATTCACTCTCAGCATAACACATTTGAGCACAGCTGTGTCTCAGGAACAAATTCTTGTGTTATGCTCATTAATTTTAGTGCACAGCTTCAAACCAACTCAAAGACCTCAATGTAGCACTCAAACAAGGAAGGAAACTGTGTAAATGAGGTCGACGGTAAAAGCACTTAAACCAATAAAACAAAAAATGGACCTGAAATGCCAATCCAAATTTAATATAAAACAATGTAAAACAACAGGCAAAGCTTTCGGGATACTTGCCTTTGTCAATGTTCAAACAAACAGATATACTCAGTAATTTTATACTAATCACATGACACAAGAAACCAATCAAACATCTTAAAAATTCAAACATCATGTAAATTCATAATATTTCTATTACTTAAAGATGCAGTATTCTATCAAACCTTGCCTATTCATTCAAATAAACATCAATGACATCTAATAAAATATAATAATGCATAAAATTAAATAAATTAAATAAAATATACTCCATGCACATCATTATGTATATAATTATATGCATATACTATATTAAAAAAACTATATATTTATATTAACAAAGACATCTTAATTTATAAAATAAATTACATTAGCCAACTTCATTCATAATTTCATTTGCCTAGACTTCAATATTTTCAAACTAACTACAGCATTTTAACCTGGTTCCTTATCAGCCTGCAGTCTTAAAATCCATCTATATTCAGCTAACTCCATATCATTTTTAATATCGCCCTCTTCTAATCGTAGGTGCTATTTTCTGTATAACTCTAAATTTAAAGAAATGCTGCATACCTCTTTCTTTAACATGTTTTGCCAGAGAATTCGTAATGACTCCCCATCTTAGATAAATGCTCAGAAATTATCTCTAAACTTCCTGTTGCACTTACTACATACTGTACACCTCTTACAGTTCCTTTGGGCTATATAGAAACTCTGACATGCCACACAAGTGGCCAAATACACTATAATTTCAGTATTATATGTTGCATAACAAACAAATTCATATTTTCTTTTAGTAGTCTAGTAGTTATAAGAAGGAGGTGCAGGCAAATAGATACTTGTACAGGCGTAGCATGCAACCACATCATGTATTTAAAGGTATTGTGAAAAGCCAATTCTTAAGAGTTAATAGACTGACTCCATATCTTGAGATATACAATAAACAGGTGGCTGAGATGAAAAAGGAGTTTCAGGCTAGACATTATGGTGAATGCCTTTTGAATGAAATGACTGTATTTGTTACTAATGAAAGGCAAGGGCAGGCTAGACCATATTTTGCACACTGTTGCCAGAAAAGGTCATGCAATAGTACTAAAGAAGGGATGAACAGTATATGATATAGTACTTGTTATAACTCCAGAACTAATGAGGTCATTAAAGTGATTAGAAATAACTGAGATATTTTAAGTGTACTACTGGAGCTGAATAAACTTATAGGAAATGTACCACAATTAGCCTTTAGGAAAAGTGAAAATTTAAAACGGAGATTATGTTATAGAAAAAAATCCAACTTCAGATCAATGACAAGTGGAGTACCACAGGGTTCAGTCCTAGGTCCTCTCCTGTTTGGTATCTACTTCTCTGAAGTACAGGCTAACACAGAAGGTCTTTGACTAACAAAGTTTGCAGATGACTGCAAACTAGGAGCCATAATCAAATCTCCTAACGATGTGTACATCCTACAAAAGGGCCTCATTGAGACAGATGCCTGGTGTCAAAGCCATGGCCTCATGCTCAATGCCAAAAAGTGCATTGTCATCCCTTTTGGTAAAAACTCTGTACCCATGAACTACCACATAGGCGGTAGTCTACTTAACACAGAAAGTGCGCTAAGAGACCTTGGGACACAGGTGGACAATAGTCTCTCCTTTGATAATCACATTGCCACAGTAGTCAGGAAATCCTTCTACATGGCACACCTCATCACAAAAGGTTTCTCATCCAGGAAAAAATAGGTCATTGTTCCCCTCTACTCATCACTCATTAGACCCATTATAGAGTACAACGCCCCTTTTGGTATGTACCTCACAAGACATCTACAACAACTGGAAAGGCCACAGAAATACCTCACAAAGAGGATTACCGGCCTCAAACAGATGCCCTACGCAGACTGTCTCAAAAAACTCAAGCTTTACTCTGTCGCATATCGCCTACTCAGAGGTGATCTCTGCCTAACATACAAAGCTATGTCAAACCCAGAGCTGTTTGACATGCTCCACTTAAAGAAATCCCAATCCCTCCAAGCTACATGCTCTAGGGACCTAAATCTTGTCATCACAATAAACAGAACATGCTGGAGGGATAGATTCCTGTCTCAGAGACTTCCCATACTCTGGAACAAACTGCCTATCTATATCAAACAAAGCTCCTCGTTAGCACTCCTCAAGAAAAATCTTGATGATTGGATGGTAGATAGGAAATTCACCCCGGGGATCACTTCTGTGGCTCTGCTTGACAGGTTCACAGGAAAATAATTTACTTGGGAGGCAAAAGCCAGGGTACTGTTTGGCTAGGCTTATACAGGCCCTAGGGCTAATAGCCTAGTGTCTACCTATGAACCTATGAACACTAAAGAGTGCAGTATTGTTAGTAAGAAGAAGGGTACCTTTCCGAGCTATAATTGTTGTTTTTATAGAATATTTTCAGTAGTGTTGAATTTGTACACGCTATTAACAAAAGGAAATATGAATGTGTTTGTTATGCTTTTATTGTTGACCTCATTTATACAGTTTCCTGCCTTATTTGAGAATCTTACAAGCTTTGCCATCATTTCTTAGACATTACAGCTGATTGTCTTCCTGATCTTATCTAAGCAGAAACACATTCCCAGGGATATCTCAGATCTGTAGATAATGTACTTTTATTTGTAGTTAAACTCATTATGTATCTGTATAATAAAAAAACAAACCACCAGTCTGACCGAACAATGAAGAAAGCCACCAGCAATAGCGAAAAACACAGTTTAATATCGCTTTTGTCTCAAAAGACTTCTACAGAATGAAATAAAATGCAAACAGCAGCATCCCCTTATATATCAAATCAAAATAATTACCTAATAAAACAATCAATAACACTGGAATTATTAATACTATCACAAAAGGAATGAACCTGGTCTATGCTACCTTCCAGGATAAAAAACAAATCATCCACATATCTGCCATAAAAAAAAACTACATGATATTGCTCCATAATAGGTCTGAGAACACTATGGTCCCTCCATCCAACTGGAACAAAGAGAAACTATGTGGTAGCTCAGGTTAGGGGCTGACAAAAACCTGGTATTAATGACTCAGTGAATATTAAATGTTTTCTGAAGAATAGAAGACTGAAGATTTTAAAATGAACTGTCTATGTTATGTTATTAGATGTGTGCCTTTAAATGACTGTATTCCTTTTGCTAGTGCACTTTAAGTAATTGATTGTTTTATTAGGTAATTATTTTGATTTGATATATAAGGGGATGCTGCTGTGTGCATTTTATTTCATTGTGAAGTAGTCTTTTCAGATGAAAGCGATATTAAACTGTGATTTTCGCTATTGCTGGTGGTTTTCTTCATTGTTTGGTCAGACTGGTGGTTTGGTTTTGATTAGTTTTTGCTGCTGCTTCATCCCTGGGACTGTTGTTTTTCCTAGTTGATGTGTCTTTCCTGTGGATGGCTGGCCTGAACAAGGACCCACTTTTGGAGATGTCTGTTCATCCTACACCTGCTACGTCTGATTTTCAAGATACCAACCTGCTTTCCATGTTGGTGTGTACTATGAAAGACATGCAAAAGACTCTTGAAACTTTGATGGCAAGTAATTATACAATGGCTGGTTTAAGTAAACTGTCTTCACTTTGTTCAGAAGATGCAAGTGTGGAGACTGTAATTGATAAGACTGCTTCAGTATTGCATTCTGAGAACAATATTGCATTTAGTGAAATTACTGCAGTCTTAAACTGTGATTCAGACCCATTTGATGCCTACAATTTAACTTTAACCTCTACTATGTTTAATGGCAGGGATGTAGAGGTGGAAAAAGAGGTTAAAAGATTTTTATCTTTGTTGGAAAAACTTCTAAAAAAGTACAGAATTTTGGTTGTTGAGGCTAAGTACTTTGATAAATGCCTTCTTTTCTGAATTGGTGTCATTATTTTCTAAAACAGGGCTTGACTTCTTAAAATTGCTTGTTGGTCACAATAAGAAATGAATTGAAGAGGTACGCAATGATATTATTAAGACTGAAGCTTCTTTGCAGAAGTTTATAAAAAATATACCCTGTTTAAACAAAGATGACTCTGCTTTGCTTTTTTCTATGGAAGAATTTGAGCAGGGTTTAATACAGAGAAAACTAAAGAAGTTACAACGGGTCATTGATACATATTGCAACAATACTGCTTTTTCCCATTTCTCTGATGTTAAAAAGGCTATTGGCCCCTTTAAGACTCAGAACCAACTTAGGGGTCGCTATAGAAACCAAGGAGCTTCTGTTCTTCTTCCTACTTCCTTTAGTGAAGTTATTATTTTCACATCCCTTATATGTTCCTTTATTCTCTCTACATAACTATATCTTACTTCCTCAGAATTATACCCTCTCTCTATAAAATTAAACAACATATGTTCGGCTTCTTCTCTTGCCTCTTCAACTTTATTCCTGTGAGTCAGATATAGAAAATAATGCTTATTCTTTGATTTGAGTAATATCAAAGCAAAAAATACTTTTTTTCCACCTTATAAAAATGCTTATATACAACGCTTTAATAATGCATTGAATTTAATAGTGGAAAAGGAGCTGAACGAATGTGTTAAGAAGAACAAAGAATACAATTTAACAAAAGAAGAATGGTTGAAATTGCAAACAATGAGTCGGAATCAAGATTTAATTTTTAAGCCCTCAGATAAGGGGGGCAAAGTAGTAATGAATTTGATTGATTATTTAGAGATGTGTCTACAACACTTAAGAAATGAAGAGGTGTATAGTGCTGTAGATGAAACATGTCTAGTAAAAGCTCAGCAGGAACTATATGATTTATTAAAAAAAGGAGAGAGGTTGCATTATTTTGTGGTTAGAGATATAACACACAAACTTTATGTGAAGGACAGCACAATAGCAAAATTATTTTGTGTTCCTAAGCTACATAAACATTTGCATCAACCTCCTGGTCGTCCAATACTCTCTGCTACTGGGTGTTTTACACATAATGTAGGTAGTTTCTTGCATGAAATATTGGTTAAAGAATTGGTCAAACTGCCATCTTATATTAGGGATTCGTATGATTTTTTAGGAAAAATACAAGAAATAGAATGGACTAAGGACATGTTTTTCATTACAGCGGATGTAGCTAGTTTATATATAAATATAACACATCATTAGGGTTTGGGAGCTGTACAGCATTTTTTGAGGGATACACCAAGGACTCAATATATTATGGAACTAATACATTTTTGTTTAGCAAATAATATTTTTGAGTTTGATGGAATTTTGTATAAACAAAATGTGGGCACAGCTATGGGTGCGGCATTCGCCCCAGTTTATGCTAATTTGTTTATGGGGTTAGTAGAGAATGACTATATTTATAGTAGACAGTTTTTTAATAGGCATGTGGTAAAGTATTTTCGCTTCATTGATGATTTGGCATTTATTTGTAGAGGTGGTAACAATTTGGTACCTGATTTTATAGAATATTTAAATAATAACTATAAAATTAAATTTGATGGGATTCAGATAGGTACAGAAATTAATTTTCTGGATATTTCACTAAAAGGACAAATAGGTAAAAAATTCATACTGTTATATATAGGAAGTTTAATCAGGCAAGTAGAATATTACAGGGTACAAGTTGTCATCCAGAACATACTTTGAAATCTATACCTTATGGTGAAATGCTGAGAATAAAGAGATTGTGTAGTAATGTTGAAGAGGCAAGAGAAGAAGCCGAACATATGTTGTTTAATTTTATAGAGATTGGGTATAATTTTGAGGAAGTAAAATATAGTTATGTAAACTTATTTAAACAAAATAATGGGGAAATACCATATAAGAAAATTATGATGAATAATAGGTTTATAACAAAAAAGAAAGAGAAAGAAGGTTCAAATATATTTTTTGTTACTAAATATTCAGTTTTTTCCAATAAGCTCAATGAGATAGTAAAAAGTTATTGGAAACAAATCAAAAGGGAGGTGCTCTCCTTGTCAAATATGGAGCTTTGTGTTTCTTATCAAAGGGGACATAGTTTTGAAAGACTTTTTAGTATGAGGAAGGTATAGAAGACCAGCACCAAAGATAGAAGACACTATAACTGAGAAGGGGACATTTCCTTGTGGAAAATGTTCAGTCTGCCAATATACAATAAAGGAGGCAGAAAGAATAGGTGATAAAAGTTTTAACACCATGGGCATTTATTCTTGCTTGAGTAGAGGTGTAATTTATTTGATTAAGTGCCTATGTGGTAAAAATTATACAGGGGAGACTAAAAGAAGTTTTGCAGAGAGAATAAAGGAACATATAAGGGATGTGAAAAATAAAAAAATGTCAAGTCCAGTAGCAGAGCATTTTCATTTGGTACATGGGGGGGACATAAAAGATATGAAGGTTACAGTTTTAGAACAAATAAAACATCAGTATGATAATGAAGATTTGTTGAAATATGTTTTGAGGAAAAAAGAAGCTATTCTCATTAGGAAATATGAAACTCTACAGCCCAAAGGGCTTAATAAGGAGTGTAATTGGCAAGGATTTATACACTAACTGTTTTATTGGCAGCGTTGAGCTGTTTTACTTATTTGTATAATTGGTTTATTGAAATGTTAAGTGTCTGGAATATATATTGTGAGGTTTTAGAAGACAAGGGTTTTTACTCTGTAAAGGCAATAGCCGAGGCGCTAGAGACTGAAGGTTTTATAATAAAAATCTTCTCTTGTGGAAAGTAGAGCTGTTTTTCACTGGTTTTTCTCTGTGGTTATTTCAATTTCATAGTTGTTTGTGGTCAGTGAAAACCCTCTCCCTGACTAGAACAAGCTACCACATTTGTCTTCCTCATTTCAGATAAAGCATGCTGCCCCATTTCAATTACTCCATTTTGAAGTGAAGAATACTATTCAGGGCGTTTAGTATTAACCTCATTCAGATTCATGGTAGGCAGGTCAGATGCACTGATACCATCTAAATCAAACATAGACCCACCAGTCCTCACTTATACTGTACACCTCTTACAGTTCCTTTGGGCCAGGAAAAATTTTTGGCTTTCTTATATTCATTCAAATCTCTAATGTGATGCTTCTTGGTTTGCTCAAGATGATGCTCAAAAACATATTTGCGTCCCAGCATGTCATTACAAAGCATAGTATTGTCTTTATAGCAAGTCATGGTTAAGATATTATTTTCTAAATTAACCATTTCAGCTTGTAAATCCTTTTCTATATCTATAAAAAACTGGTTCATTAGACTCATATAATCAGCGCTTAGTTTTAAATTTAACTCCTGCCATTTCTTTAGAAGGAGCAGATAAATATTACAGTACGTCAGCATCTTCAAAATTCTTAACCCCCAGAGTGTAATTCCTAGTTCCAAATATGTCTGAAAACCCAAGTGTTGCCATTGCAAGCACTTGAATGTTTGTGCCTTCTGCTCCAGAAGGAGATTTTGTTTCACAAACACATCATCTTGCACATCACTAGTTTTGTCCAAAGCCATTGGCGTACCAACACTCTCTTGCAGAAGGGGGTTTGAACGGACCATTAATAGTTTGTTCAAGGAATGATTCACTCTCAGCATAACACATTTGAGCACAGCTGTGTCTCAGGAACAAATTCTTGTGTTATGCTCATTAATTTTAGTGCACAGCTTCAAACCAACTCAAAGACCTCAATGTAGCACTCAAACAAGGAAGGAAACTGTGTAAATAAGGTCGACGGTAAAAGCACTTAAACCAATAAAACAAAAAATGGACCTGAAATGCCAAACCAAATTTAATAGAAAATAATGTAAAACAACAGGCAAAGCTTTCGGGATACTTGCCTTTGTCAATGTTCAAACAAACAGATATACTCAGTAATTTTATACTAATCACATGACACAAGAAACCAATCAAACATCTTAAAAATTCAAACATCATGTAAATTCATAATATGGTAAAAACAACGTAAAAAACTCCTGTTAAGAGATGAACGCTCCTGGTTTCAAAACAAGTGTTAATATATAAAGACAACAAACTGGAGCGAAATGACCTCAGTAAAATGACGTTTCCAAAGGCACACAAAAGAGTTATTCAACTCAATAAAAATAGCGTTCCAAAGGCACTGAAAGGTTATTCAACCCAGTAGAAACAAAAGTTCACACTTTTCCAGTCCAGTAACCACGCACAATGACATATAATCCAAACAAAATATTTATTTGAGCTAGCAAACAGTAAGCGCTTTCACCATAGGGCTTTTTCAAACTTCAACAGTAGCATTTGAGATTAGGCAGCTTATATACATAAGGGAAGAAGTTCATTAGTACAATCAAATCAAGTTAATTGATTAATTAGTTAAAATCCATCTCATTTGAATCATTTAAGGGCAAACCAAACCTATCCTTATAAAGCATGTGTTGAAACTTGAATAAGGTAACATTTATACATACACAGAATTCTTGTAATACTATTTAATTCAGTAGCCCCTATAACTTTATAGCTTCAATTCATTTCTAATCATAAATATCTTTAATGATAATACAATAAATAAATAAGGAAAGTATAAAATATATATAATATAATATATAAAATACATATAAAAAACATATAAAAAATACATATAAAAAATACATATGAAAATCACAATTAAAAACACAATACTGAGATATGAGTGGTCATACCAATATGGAATAAACACATAAAAGGACATATGATAAAAATGTATTCCTAGCTCATATTTAAAAAACTAAGCAGGTAATGAAAAGTGCATATAAAAGTTTATGCATAATGAGTAGGCTGGAAGTGTGTGCATGTATATATAATGTGAGCATTGGAGCATAGACAATAAACTACAACTAAAGGTCTAGGGTCTGATGATATAAAGCTAGTGATAGAGGGCTATAAGGCAGATTAATTCATGATTTAGGCCTAGCCAACCTTTTCCTGCATAGTAAAGTTTTCACTTGTACTTTATCATTTATGCCTGGAAACTTGTCAGCTCTTAGGCGGACAATCCATCTAAGTTCACATTCCTGCAGGTAAGAGTCTATATCTCACCTCTAATACCAGGTTTAACCTGTTGTAACACCTTGAAGTTAAATAGATGACCTGGTCCTGTATTCCTTACATGTTTTGCTAAGGCATTATTCTCAGAAGCAGTCCTAATACTATATACATGTTCTCTAATACGCTCCCTGAGTTGCCTACAGGTCTTGCCTACATAAAATACTGGGCAGCACGTACATTTAGCAATATATACTACATTAGTACTCGTACAACTAGTCCCAGTATTAAACTTATAGACTTTTTGTGTAGATGGATGTATAAATCTATCACTGTTATCTATGTATTGACATTGATTACATTCTAGACATGGTGTAGTATTGTAATCTTTCATAGGCACATTGCCTTGTCTAATTAAAGGACGATGACATAATGTCCTTTTCAAATTAGATTTATTTCTGTAGGAAAAACATGGACCATCACCCACTATCTTAGATATATCATCATCCAACTCAAGGATTTCCCAGTGCTTACGAACAATTTCCCTGATACTATCTACATCTCTCGAGAAGAATAGGGATAGCCTAATATTATCATTGCCATTCTTAGCAGATGCTACATGTGAACTTTCCTTCTCAGAGAAATATGGTTTGGCCACAGTTTCCCTCAACTTATTAACTAATCCTATGTTCCTGTCTATCTCTTTCACTTGGTACTTCCTTTCTAATAATCTATTTTTAAGGGCATTAACTTCTTTAGAATGCCCCATATGGCAAGGATTCAGCCTGGACGCTCTAATAAACTGACCTTTCATAATATTATCAAAAACAAACCTTGGATGCATGCTTTGACGGTGTAATAGTGTGTTCCTATAACATGCTTTCCTGTATATAGAGGTATTCAAAAGACCAGAAGGTAATCTATTAATATGTATATCTATGCTACTGTTGAAGTTTGAAAAAGCCCTATGGTGAAAGCGCTTACTGTTTGCTAGCTCAAATAAATATTTCATTTGGATTATATGTCATTGTGCGTGGTTACTGGACTGGAAAAGTGTGAACTTTTGTTTCTACTGGGTTGAATAACCTTTCAGTGCCTTTGGAATGCTATTTTTATTGAGTTGAATAACTCTTTTGTGTGCCTTTGGAAACGTCATTTTACTGAGGTCATTTCGCTCCAGTTTGTTGTCTTTATATATTAACACTTGTTTTGAAACCAGGAGCGTTCATCTCTTAACAGGAGTTTTTTACGTTGTTTTCACCAATTTTTGTTTTACTTGCTAAGAGAAATGGCTATCAGTCCCTCGGATGTGAATTTGGAGCTACCATATAGACCGGATGAACCGGATCCGGTCAACCGGAAGTCAACACGATTTAGGAACTACATGGCAGCCACGGAGAATATGCTACTGCTCTTTGAACCAGATATTGGAGTCGACAACAACCCTGACGCTGCGGAAATAGGGAGAGACCTTAATAAACTAGAACTGGACTTTACCAAATTAAAAAGACTTCAGTTGCAATGGCAACACTTTGAGGCATGCATCGAGAAACGCGTAATACCTCGAGGGTTACGCGTTCTCAAGATGCCGACATCAGGTAACAACTTTCCTGAGCTGCTGCTAAAATGGCAGCAGCTCAACCTTGAATTAAGTTTCAATTATATGAGACTCCTCAATGAGTTTCATTTACAAGAAGAAGAGACATTGAGGAAGAATGTAACTGATCAGTATGAACGTTTTAATAATAAATTTAGAAGCTCTCAAGCACAATATGGGATGGAAAAATTATTAGATAATATACAGTTGTTTGAAAAAGGACTTTAGAGTTAAAGAAAAATAAATTGTTAAGGGACATACAAGATTTCCGATGTGGGAATGTCTTCACTTGGCCACGCTTTAATAGGGAACAAAGCAATGGCCTTGTGCACAGAAACAATGCTGAACGTAATATTGATAGTAATGTAAATGTAACTGGAGCAGTGCTTGCTAACACTGAATCAGCTAGAATTCATGGTGATGAAGGTGTCAATGTTGGAATTTCTAATGGGATCAACACTAACAGTATGACTGAGAATGTTAATGATGTTTTAGTTGAAAACACATCAGATGTTGTTCATATTGTTTATGAAGGGAACAATGCAGTTCCTGTTTTAAATACAGGTAATATGGCTAAAGATAATATGGATATAAGGAGTGAACCTGTAGTTAGGAAAAAGAATACCAAGGACACTTCTAATTCCCTCCATTTAGTTTATGGTAGTAAGTCCCCCCTCCGTACCCCTTTCCCTATAGCCAACAGTTCCTTCCTAGGGAGACAGAGGTCCCAAAGCAGAGGGAGGAACAAACGGAAAGGATCGGGAGGGGAACAGACGGGACCGACCCTAAAGAAATTATGGGAGAAAACAGGGGGACCTTAGTTGTTAATTTATCCAGTAGGTTTTTGGATGTTTTTGAAGAAGAAGTCCTGAACAAAGGACTAAATTTTATACCTACATGTGATAGTGACCTAACAGACTCAGTTCTAGATATAAAGATGTTCACTAGAAATATTCAATTGAAATTAGATTTTGGAACTCAGCGAAATATTAACAGGGAAGCGGACATAGAGAGATTCAGACCTAATAGCCTATATGTCCCCTCCCTACATCCAGTACTAGATACTTTTACAAGAATGGTAGAAAATGATATTTATAAGTACTATGAAAGTAAGGATAGTAATACTATAAGGAAACGTCAGTTTAATTTGACTTACTTACAGAGACAAGCATTGACTAATCTTAAAAATAACCATTCCATAGTCATAAGACCAGCTGATAAGGGTGGTCCTGTGGTTATTTTAGACACTTCTTGCTATGTTGATATTATGACCACTATGTTGAGTGATGAACTATTTTATGCTAGTATAACTCTTTTAGAGGTTGGTGTGAAGGTCTTTCAAGTGTATGACACTCTAGAGGATTTACATAAAAGTCAAATTATCTCTGACACCTTATTCGGATATCTCAAAGTAAAAAACCCTCTCATCCCGATCATACAGGGGCTGCCAAAGATACATAAATCTTTGAACACCCCTCCCATGAGACCAATAGTAGCAGGGCAGGGGTGGCTAACTGAGCCCTTTTCTATTATTTTGGAATTCTTTACAAGACCTTTAGTAGATGTGAATAAGCATATACTGAGAGACAGTAAACATTTTTTAGTTGATTTATATGAATATACTAGTACCTTGGAAGATAGGGAACCCTATTTTCTTGTAACACTTGATGTAGTAAGTCTATTTACTAAGATCCCAAATTAAGAGGGTCTAATAAGGTTCCAGAGGTATGTTAGAAACCATTCAGATTTTAATGAAGGGACTGTTGACTTACTTTCATTGTTTTTAGAAATTGTCCTTGAGAACAACATTTTTGTGTTCGAGGAACATATTTACATACAAAAAGATGGCGTAGCTATGGGCACTTCATGTGCCAATAGCTACGCCAATATTGTGATGGCTGACTGGGAAGAGAATTCTTTATTTGTTTTATCACAATTCCAAGAAAATATTGGTCACTACAGACGTTTTGTAGATGACCTTTTTTTCATCTGGAAAGGGGATGAAGAATCTCTCTTGGATTTCTTTGAAATAGTTAATGGACTCTCAGATTTTTTGAAATTCACTATTAATTACTCCCAAATTGAAGTGTCATTTCTAGATATACATATTAATAGATTACCTTCTGGTCTTTTGAATACCTCTATATACAGGAAAGCATGTTATAGGAACACACTATTACACCGTCAAAGCATGCATCCAAGGTTTGTTTTTGATAATATTATGAAAAGTCAGTTTATTAGAGCGTCCAGGCTGAATCCTTGCCATATGGGGCATTCTAAAGAAGTTAATGCCCTTAAAAATAGATTATTAGAAAGGAAGTACCAAGTGAAAGAGATAGACAGGAACATAGGATTAGTTAATAAGTTGAGGGAAACTGTGGCCAAACCATATTTCTCTGAGAAGGAAAGTCCACATGTAGCATCTGCTAAGAATGGCAATGATAATATTAGGCTATCCCTATTCTTCTCGAGAGATGTAGATAGTATCAGGGAAATTGTTCGTAAGCACTGGGAAATCCTTGAGTTGGATGATGATATATCTAAGATAGTGGGTGATGGTCCATGTTTTTCCTACAGAAATAAATCTAATTTGAAAAGGACATTATGTCATCGCCCTTTAATTAGACAAGGCAATGTGCCTATGAAAGATTACAATACTACACCATGTCTAGAATGTAATCAATGTCAATACATAGATAACAGTGATAGATTTATACATCCATCTACACAAAAGTCTATAAGTTTAATACTGGGACTAGTTGTATGCAGTACTAATGTAGTATATATTGCTAAATGTACGTGCTGCCCAGTATTTTATGTAGGCAAGACCTGTAGGCAACTCAGGGAGCGTATTAGAGAACATGTATATAGTATTAGGACTGCTTCTGAGAATAATGCCTTAGCAAAACATGTAAGGAATACAGGACCAGGTCATCTATTTAACTTCAAGGTGTTACAACAGGTTAAACCTGGTATTAGAGGTGGAGATATAGACTCTTACCTGCAGGAATGTGAACTTAGATGGATTGTCCGCCTAAGAGCTGACAAGTTTCCAGGCATAAATGATAAAGTACAAGTGAAACCTTTACTACGCAGGAAAAGGTTGGCTAGGCTTAAATCATGAATTAATCTGCCTTATAGCCCTCTATCACTAGCTTTATATCATCAGACCCTAGACCTTTAGTTGTAGTTTATTGTCTATGCTCCAATGCTCACATTATATATACATGCACACACTTCCAGCCTACTCATTATGCATAAACTTTTATATGCACTTTTCATTACCTGCTTAGTTTTTTAAATATGAGCTAGGAATACATTTTTATCATATGTTCTTTTATGTGTTTATTCCATATTGGTATGACCACTCATATCTCAGTATTGTGTTTTTAACTGTTATTTTCATATGTATTTTTTATATGTATTTTATATATTATATTATATATATTTTATACTTTCCATATTTATTTATTGTATTATCATTAAAGATATTTATGATTAGAAATGAATTGAAGTTATAAAGTTATAGGGGCTACTGAATTAAATAGTATTACAAGAATTCTGTGTATGTATAAATGTTACCTTATTCAAGTTTCAACACATGCTTTATAAGGATAGGTTTGGTTTGCCCTTAAATGATTCAAATGAGATGGATTTTAACTAATTAATCAATTAACTTGATTTGATTGTACTAATGAACTTCTTCCCTTATGTATATAAGCTGCCTAATCTCAAATGCTACTGTTGAAGTTTGAAAAAGCCCTATGGTGAAAGCGCTTACTGTTTGCTAGCTCAAATAAATATTTTGTTTGGATTATATGTCATTGTGCGTGGTTACTGGACTGGAAAAGTGTGAACTTTTGTTTCTACTGGGTTGAATAACCTTTCAGTGCCTTTGGAACGCTATTTTTATTGAGTTGAATAACTCTTTTGTGTGCCTTTGGAAACGTCATTTTACTGAGGTCATTTCGCTCCAGTTTGTTGTCTTTATAAATTCATAATATTTCTATTACTTAAAGATGCAGTATTCTATCAAACCTTGCCTATTCATTCAAATAAACATCAATGACATCTAATAAAATATAATAATGCATAAAATTAAATAAATTAAATAAAATATAATCAATGCACATCATTATGTATATAATTATATGCATATACTATATTAAAAAAACTATATATTTATATTAACAAAGACATCTTAATTTATAAAATAAATTACATTAGCCAACTTCATTCATAATTTCATTTGCCTAGACTTCAATATTTTCAAACTAACTGCAGCATTTTAACCTGGTTCCTTATCAGCCTGCAGTCTTAAAATCCATCTATATTCAGCTAACTCCATATCATTTTTAATACCGCCCTCTTCTAATCGTAGGTGCTATTTTCTGTATAACTCTAAATTTAAAGAAATGCTGCATACCTCTTTCTTTAACATGTTTTGCCAGAGAATTCGTAATGACTCCCCATCTTAGATAAATGCTCAGAAATTATCTCTAAACTTCCTGTTGCACTTACTACATACTGTACACCTCTTACAGTTCCTTTGGGCTATATAGAAACTCTGACATGCCACACAAGTGGCCAAATACACTATAATTTCAGTATTATATGTTGCATAACAAACAAATTCATATTTTCTTTTAGTAGTCTAGTAGTTATAAGAAGGAGGTGCAGGCAAATAGATACTTGTACAGGCATAGCATGCAACCACATCATGTATTTAAAGGTATTGTGAAAAGCCAATTCTTAAGAGTTAATAGACTGACTCCATATCTTGAGATATACAATAAACAGGTGGCTGAGATGAAAAAGGAGTTTCAGGCTAGACATTATGGTGAATGCCTTTTGAATGAAATGACTGTATTTGTTACTAATGAAAGGCAAGGGCAAGCTAGACCATATTTTGCACACTGTTGCCAGAAAAGGTCATGCAATAGTGCTAAAGAAGGTATGAACAGTATATGATATAGTACTTGTTATAACTCCAGAACTAATGAGGTCATTAAAGTGATTAGAAATAACTGAGATATTTTAAATGTACTACTGGAGCTGAATAAACTTATAGGAAATGTACCACAATTTGCCTTTAGGAAAAGTGAAAATTTAAAACAGAGATTATGTTATAGAAAAAAATCCAACTTCAGATCAATGACAAGTGGAGTACCACAGGGTTCAGTCCTAGGTCCTCTCCTGTTTGGTATCTACTTCTCTGAAATACAGGCTAACACAGAAGGTCTTTGACTAACAAAGTTCGCAGATGACTGCAAACTAGGAGCCATAATCAAATCTCCTAACGATGTGGACATCCTACAAAAGGGCCTCATTGAGACAGATGCCTGGTGTCAAAGCCATGGCCTCATGCTCAATGCCAAAAAGTGCATTGTCATCCCTTTTGCTAAAAACTCTGTACCCATGAACTACCACATAGGCGGTAGTCTACTTAACACAGAAAGTGTGCTAAGAGACCTTGGGACACAGGTGGACAATAGTCTCTCCTTTGATAATCACATTGCCACAGTAGTCAGGAAATCCTTCTACATGGCACACCTCATCACAAAAGGTTTCTCATTCAGGAAAAAAAAGGTAATTGTTCCCCTCTACTCATCACTCATTAGACCCATTATAGAGTACAACGCCCCTTTTGGTATGTACCTCACAAGACATCTACAACAACTGGAAAGGCCACAGAAATACCTCACAAAGAGGATTACCAGCCTCAAACAGATGCCCTACGCAGACCGTCTCAAAAAACTCAAGCTTTACTCTGTCGCATATCGCCTACTCAGAGGTGATCTCTGCCTAACATACAAAGCTATGTCAAACCCAGAGCTGTTTGACATGCTCCACTTAAAGAAATCCCAATCCCTCCAAGCTACACGCTCTAGGGACCTAAATCTTGTCACCACAATAAACAGAACATGCTGGAGGGATAGATTCCTGTCTCAGAGACTTCCCATACTCTGGAACAAACTGCCTATCTATATCAAACAAAGCTTCTCGTTAGCACTCCTCAAGAAAAATCTTGATGATTGGATGGTAAATAAGAAATTCACCCCGGGGATCACTTCTGTGGCTCTGCTTGACAGGTTCACAGGAAAATAATTTACTTGGGTGGCAAAAGCCAGGGTACTGTTTGGCTAGGCTTATACAGGCCCTAGGGCTAATAGCCTAGTGTCTACCTATGAACCTATGAACACTAAAGAGTGCAGTATTGTTAGTAAGAAGAAGGGTACCTTTCCGAGCTATAATTGTTGTTTTTGTAGAATATTTTCAGTAGTGTTGAATTTGTACACGCTATTAACAAAAGGAAATATGAATGTGTTTGTTATGCTTTTATTGTTGACCTCATTTATACAGTTTCCTGCCCTATTTGAGAATCTTACAAGCTTTGCCATCATTTCTTGACATTACAGCTGATTGTCTTCCTGATCTTATCTAAGCAGAAACACATTCCCAGGGATATCTCAGATCTGTAGATAATGTACTTTTATTTGTAGTTAAACTCATTATGTATCTGTATAATAAAAAAACAAACCACCAGTCTGACCGAACAATGAAGAAAGCCACCAGCAATAGCGAAAAACACAGTTTAATATCGCTTTCATCTCAAAAGACTTCTACAGAATGAAATAAAATGCAAACAGCAGCATCCCCTTATATATCAAATCAAAATAATTACCTAATAAAACAATCAATAACACTGGAATTATTAATACTATCACAAAAGGAATGAACCTGGTCTATGCTACCTTCCAGGATAAAAAACAAGTCATCCACATATCTGCCATAAAAAAAAAAAACTACATGATATTGCTCCATAATAGGTCTGAGAACACTATGGTCCCTCCATCCAACTGGAACAAAGAGAAACTATGTGGTAGCTCAGGTTAGGGGCTGACAAAAACCTGGTATTAATGACTCAGTGAATATTAAATGTTTTCTGAAGAATAGAAGACTGAAGATTTTAAAATGAACTGTCTATGTTATGTTATTAGATGTGTGCCTTTAAATGACTGTATTCCTTTTGCTAGTGCACTTTAAGTAATTGATTGTTTTATTAGGTAATTATTTTGATTTGATATATAAGGGGATGCTGCTGTGTGCATTTTATTTCATTGTGAAGAAGTCTTTTGAGATGAAAGCGATATTAAACTGTGATTTTCGCTATTGCTGGTGGTTTTCTTCATTGTTTGGTCAGACTGGTGGTTTGGTTTTGATTAGTTTTTGCTGCTGCTTCATCCCTGGGACTGTTGTTTTTCCTAGTTGATGTGTCTTTCCTGTGGATGGCTGGCCTGAACAAGGACCCACTTTTGGAGATGTCTGTTCATCCTACACCTGCTACGTCTGATTTTCAAGATACCAACCTGCTTTCCATGTTGGTGTGTACTATGAAAGACATGCAAAAGACTCTTGAAACTTTGATGGCAAGTAATTATACAATGGCTGGTTTAAGTAAACTGTCTTCACTTTGTTCAGAAGATGCAAGTGTGGAGACTGTAATTGATAAGACTGCTTCAGTATTGCATTCTGAGAACAATATTGCATTTAGTGAAATTACTGCAGTCTTAAACTGTGATTCAGACCCATTTGATGCCTACAATTTAACTTTAACCTCTACTATGTTTAATGGCAGGGATGTAGAGGTGGAAAAAGAGGTTAAAAGACTTTATCTTTGTTGGAAAAACTTCTAAAAAAGTACAGAATTTTGGTTGTTGACGCTAAGTACTTTGATAAATGCCTTCTTTTCTGAATTGGTGTCATTATTTTCTAAAACAGGGTTTGACTTCTTAAAATTGCTTGTTGGTCGCAATAAGAAATGAATTGAAGAGGTACGCAATGATATTATTAAGGCTGAAGCTTCTTTGCAGAAGCTTATAAAAAATATACCCTGTTTAAACAAAGATGACTCTGCTTTGCTTTTATCTATGGAAGAATTTGAGCAGGTTTAATACAGAGAATACTAAAGAAGTTACAATGGGACATTGATACATATTGCAACAATACTGCTTTTTCCCATTTCTCTGATGTTAAAAAGGCTATTGGCCCCTTCAAGACACAGAACCAACTTAGGGGTCGCTATAGAAACCAAGGAGCTTCTGTTCTTCTTCCTACTTCCTTTAGTGAAGTTATTAAGACAGGTGGTGATGTCACTTCCGGTTTGACCTTGAATTCTGACTGTTCCACAAGTGAATTGGCTGGTATTGTTCCTGCTGAGAATGTATTAGATATGAATGATATCCTGATACTTCTGGTGATGAGCAGGACGAAATTAGTGGTTCTGGTCAGATTCCAGTTAATGTAGGGCGAGTCCCTTTAAAGAAGAAACCTGTTTTGTGTCAGAACAAGATGGGCGATATGTCAACAAGAAAGACTTCCACAAGGAACAAGAAAAAGTAACTGCTTTTATTGAACATTCCAATACTGACTTTTTGAATGAAAAAATGTATAATTTGTCTTGTTATTCGTTTACTTCTGATCAGTTATTTGTTTTAGGGCTTGGTTTTAACTTTGTGCCTAGCAAAAGAATAAATTTAGGACACACACTGTTGGATTTAAAAATGTTTTGCTGTAAACTAAATTTAAGTTATGTTTTTTTCTAATATAGAGTTTAATAAATGTCTGTTTGCCAAACCAAGTACCATTACTCCCCCCTTAATTAACACCTTACCTGTTTTTGAAAATTGAGCACTGAAGACATCAGACAACTTGCTCATACTAAGGTAGATTATAAGTTTTATAATCTTACTAGAGCTCAAAGAACAGCCTTAAAAGAACTGAGGTCTTTAAGTCACCTTCGGTTTATGAAATCTGATAAAGGAGGGGGGCTGGTAATTCTTGAACAAGATAAATATGTCAACTCTATGGAAAATATGCTAAGTATTGAGACTGAATATTCATTAGTTAGTCAACAGCTGTTTTTTAAGGCATATCACTGTATACGTTCTATTTTAGATGATCTGTGGGTCAATGGGTATATTACTAATGAGTTGTATGATTTTATGTTAGTTGAACATCCATTTTTGGGGACCATGTTTGGTATCCCCAAAATTCACAAAAATCTTGAAAACCCCCTGTTTAGACCCATAGTATCTTAACCTAATTCAGTCACAGAAGGTATTTCTTTAGTACTTGACTATATGTTAAATCCACTAGTCCAAAAATTAGGTTCATTTATTAAGGACTCATGTCAATTTTTGGATTTGATTAGGGCATTTAGTTCAGTATATTCCTTTAATTCGAAGAACATTTTATTTACAGTGGATGTCCAGTCATTGTTTACGAGTATCCCCCATAACCAAGGGGTTGATTTTGTTAGACAGTTCTTGGGAAATGTAGCCCACCTTCATTCTGACAGCATATTTGTTTTATGCACCTTAATAGAACTAGTGCCTAATAACAATTATTTTCTATTTAACAAGAAAATTTAAAAGCAGCTAAGAGGGGTAGCTATGGATTCCACTGTGGCCTCGGCTTACGCCAATCTAGTTCTTGGATGGTGGGAGCATAGTGTTCTCAGACCTATTATGGAGCAGTATTATGTAGTTTTTTTATGTCAGATATGTAGATAATTTGCTTTTTATCCTGGAAGGTGGCATAGACCAGGTTCATTCCTTTTGATAGTATTAATAATTACAGTGATTTTTTTAAAATTTGTATTGGGGGATGCTGGGCTATCAGTGCCTTTTTTGGATGTTACCCTGACTTGGGATACTTCTAATAATTGTTTCACAAGTGGAATACATAGGAAGGAGACTTTTATTATCAGTTATTTGCATTATTTGAGCAACCATCCTGTTTTTATGAAAAATAACATACTGAAGGGTCAATTTATTTGTGCTTCACGAATGATTTCTGAAGAAGCTGATTTTGATTCAGAAGTCTGCTTTATACAGAATATGTTTTTGGTTAGATCTTACCCCTCAGATTTACTTGGCAAACTAGCTAATGAAATCAGAACAAGAAGGGCTACTGATTTTTCACCAATTTTGAAAAATTGGTTTTACTACTATTACAAATAAGCCACATGGAGTCACAGGTGTTAACAATTCAGGTTCTAACAACACTAACACAAATACTTTGGTACTTCTTGTATTTTGGATATGTCTGTTGATGCATTTAACATCAGGTCTATTATTACTAGAAACTGGAACATCTTATGTGGAAATAGCGAATTAATACAAGTTGTAGGTGATAGACCCAATTTTGTATATAAAAAAAACTGACTGTTTAAAAAATTTTTACAATTTGACTCCATATATAAAAGTACTCCTGACAGCAGCAAATGCTGCAAGGGGGTGTATAAATGTGTTTTTTGTTCTTCATGTCATTTTATTTTAGAGGGACCCTATATTGAATTACCCCTGTTTGAACAGGACACTTTCCATTGATGGTGTATACAATTGCAATACTAGTGGCATAGTCTATCTTGCTGTTTGTTCTGTGTGCAGTGAATTTTATGTAGGTATGTCCACACGACCACTTAGTAAAATAATTAAAGAGCACTATTATTGTATTAGAACTAAGAACATCAACAATGCTCTATTTAAACATTCCATTACATGTAGTAGTTTTAAAAAGTTTCTGTTTGCTGTAGTTAGAAATATAAGGAGGGGTCCTATAAGGACCAACTGGAACAAAGAAATGTGGCAGCTCAGGTTAGAGGCTGACAAAAACCTGGTATTAATGACTCAGTGAATATTAAATGTTTTCTGAAGAATAGAAGACTGAAGATTTTAAAATGAACTGTCTATGTTATGTTATTAGATGTGTGCCTTTAAATGACTGTATTCCTTTTGCTAGTGCACTTTAAGTAATTGATTGTTTTATTAGGTAATTATTTTGATTTGATATATATAGGAGAATGCTGCTGTGTGCATTTTATTTCATTCTGAAGAAGTCTTTTGAGACAAAAGTGATATTAAACTGTGTTTTTCGCTATTGCTGGTGGTTTTCTTCATTGTTTGGTCAGACTGGTGGTTTGTTTTTTTATTAGTTTTTGCTGCTGCTTCATCCTTGGGACTGTTGTTTTTCCTCATTATGTATCTTTGACTGATTTTACCTGTTTATTTTTTATTGTTGGCAACAGATGACAGGCAAAGTACATTGAATACACTTAACCACTACCAAAATAAAAGTTCCTACTTTTGAGAAATTCAAAGTATACTGACATCCATACTGTCTCCTGCAGGATTCTGTCTTTATAGCATGGTAAGGCTTAAAGATGATGTAGGTAGTGATTTTTCAGTGTATACAACCCAGTTTATAGAATGTCACTGACAGCATGTGAAAATGATAGAAGAAGAAAACAAGAGAGTTCAAGACTTTATTAATGTAACCTAAAACAAATATTTATTGTAACTAAATGATTGTGCATTTCAGATCTATTCAAAACATATATAGAGCATTTTAATAAAGATGTGTTAAGTAATGCAGTTTTCTCTGTAACGTAATTCATGGACATAGCAATAATAGAAAATACCAAGAGATCATTTTGTCAAACATTCAAGTATGTTAAGTGGCATCATTTCTGAGTAAATTTACTAATATTGTTTTTCTAACCATGCCTTAAATGCTTTTATTTGTCTAGTTCAAATTATGGAAACAGAATGTGGAAACCAAAACATGTATTGAAAATACAGATATTGGAAGCTAATCAGAATTTAATTGAAATGGTAAAACTTCAAATCGGTATTGTTCTATTTCAGAGAAGTGAGTGCTACCATAATCTTTTCAAAAGTTCAACATTACCATCAACGACCTTTCTTCTGAGCAGTAAGGCTCCAACTTGCCATCCAGAGGCTGTTTCAGCCAAAGTGGATATAACTTCTCAATGTTTCTTTTGTATGCATTCTAAATGAGAAATATGTTTTGAAACTTGAGATTAGCCCAGGAGAAGGAAAACACACAAGTCCAGACAAAATCATTTATGATGCTTTTTTTTATACATACACCAAATCAAATACTAACATTTACCATCATAAGCAAAAGTCTATTCACTTTCATTTTTAAAAGAAAAAAAAACACCCTTCATCAGTCAGGTCCAGCATCATTGTTCTTTGTACTTAGTCTTAGAAGTCTCTAGTGTTGTCTGTCTATTTACTGTTTTCAGGTTTTACAAAACTTGAAAGCATTCATTGCCTCCAATTGAACATAACTTAAATCATGCTAATATTTTGTTTACTGTACTTATTGGAAAATACAGTTACAACCATGTAAAGGACTTTCATTTCTGTATAATATCCCACATATAATAGGCTTTCATTTAAATATGTCTTTCTTGGTGGGACACTTCTTGCTTACTTCACCCCATTTTGTACGCCTCACACTACAGTCCTTTCACAGTTGGAAAATGTCAACAATCAAATTCTGGTCATTTTATAATTTTCTTTAATATAATAAATTTGTTTAATTTTTCTGTACTTACGTATTATCGCAACCAGATTTTTGAGGCAATGCTGGTTGCTTCTGTTTAGGTCAAGTAGTAGCAGTACATGTTATGAAAGTCAGACACGTCTTCTGTAATGTTTTAGTAGTTTTATGAAGGTTTATCATTGAAACGGCTGAAAAAACTGAAGTCGGAAAAGTAAGGTTTGAAAAATAGGTTTCCCCTTTACCGCCAGCATTTCATGTCAGTTTAAACAAGTCCCATTCTACTTCCAAGGCATTCCTTTGACATGCTGCCAGTCAGTGAAGGAAAGAGATCTGTTTTCAAACCTTTACTATTCTTTTCACAGCCGATTCAATGGTAAACCTACCTAAGACTACAAAAACACTACAGAAAATCTTGTTTCTGTATAACCTTCACGATGCTTTCATACGTCCAAAAAGAGCAAGGTAACGCTGAGAGAGTATCCTTTGCCACCAGAACTGCAAGTAAAAAAATAAAAATCATTCCACAGTACGAAAGCACCTCATCTGCTGTTTAAAGTCTGCTTGTGTGCAATATCATATGCTAACTGCCACACTCATCTCATCAGGGAAAGAACTGAAGGAGGAAAACTAGACAGCTGATCCTACTTCCTAAAATTATTCAATATTTGGAAAATATATTGTAGTGAATAATTCAGCGATATAAACCATAAAAATTCAGTCATGTTGATTGCAAACACAGTCATTCCAGAAAAGGAAACCTACACAAAAGCAAGTCAAAGATCATCTGTGGAATATCATAACTCTAGCAGCCTACATATACCCTTAGATTCCTGAGCATCTTAATAGCAGGCACCTAATATGCTGTTTAAACTCTGCTTGTGTGCAATATCTCATCCGCTAACTGCCACAATCCTTTCAAAACCAACATGCATACACACATAACCACTGCGATCACAGAATTCAACGCTTGACGTCTTTCAAGGACGCTTCCCAAAAATCTTAAAAATTATAAGTCCTAATATTTTTTAAAACCACCACCGATATCCCAGCAGACTTTCTGACAGTGTACCCTTCCATATTACAATTCAGTGATGCCATTTCAGTAGAAATCAACACAGTTAAAAGATGACACTAAATCTGGTTGCGATAATACGTAAGTACCCATTTTTCTATTCACGTTTTTATCTTATTTGACTTTGTACAGATATGCTCATAGAAATTCCAAAATTATTATTTCAAAAAAAAAACTTCTTCTTTGACAATAATTCTTTTTTCATTTCCATGCAAGAATAATTAATTTTTTAGCCCATCCCCAACCTAAGTGGAACTTGTCTATTCGGTTTTCTAATGTTTTCTTCAAATAACAGGTGCTCAATGCAATACAATATCACACATCAGTTTACCCTCCCATGAAATCTGCATTTCACAAGCATGTCTACATATGCACAAATATGCCTTTATACAACTGGAACGTATTAATGTGACTGCAGGACCAGTCTCTTCGAGTTGCTTGTCTTCTCACTAGTATATAGTTATTTTTTCACAAAACAGCAAAATCAACAACCAGGTACAAGCCAATTAAAAGAGACATATTTGGTCAAAATATAGTTCTTCTCTCTGATCCACACTTACTTTTCACAAAATTCCAAAATCAACATTTCAATATTTATCCAGATGAGTCAACTAAAAGTGATACATTTGGCCAAAATATAAAGACTGCCACCTCCAGTAAGTATTTTCCTTGCTCCACACTTTGCATGATTTGATAAACTGAATGATTTACATAATACCTCAAGCTTACCCAAACTGCTTAAATTTATATCCATAGATACTGGTAGCATCGTTAATAAAACTTCAGAACTCCGTGTCTGAATCTCCCACAGAAAACAGATATTCTTGCCATAACTGAAACATGATTAAAACTCTCTGTACTTAACTCTGGAGTTTTACTCCTTGGCTATATCATCAGTGCTGACAGAACTAAAAAAAATGGTGGAGTGGCTTTGCTATATCTGACTAGCTTGAAATCCTACCCCATAATAAACATATTCCCAGTTTCCATAATGCCGAACTCCTCATCTCTCATCTTAAATGAAATAATCATAAACAACTACATATTCTATATAGAAGAATTAATCCAACAAAAGAAAAAAAAGTTATATTGTCTTCCTATATGACAAATATAGCAGAAGTAATAAGTGGGAAGCTTCAGTACAGGCAGACAGAAATGAAAGGTCTTTAGCAATTGGAATACAGTAGCATAAAGCTAATAAATTCATTATTCAAATAAATGCAGAAATGATAAGTTATTATAACCCAGTAATCAGCTGGAGGACTATATAAACAATTATTATAATTATAAACACAAATAGATATTTGAGAAGGATTTACTGATGTATGGCTAGGTAGTATGCCAAGGAAATAGTGTGATCTGAAATTCAATACATTTACAACTCAAGAATTATTAGGAGCTCTGAATTTCTGTAAAAAATGGAAGCATCTTAATGCAGACAAGCTCTCTGTAAACTTTAAGATTTTATTCTTTTTACCGCTGCTTCAAAAATGAGTGGACAATTTTTCAATTCCATGATATAGAATATCACTATCAGTAACCCAGGCCAAGATGGTTATTATAAAAAAATTAAAAACAGGTTCACATATCATTCATTGCAGTTCCATATCGTTGTTAAATTAAGACTATAAAAGAAAAACTGAGGCAGTTAATATAAACATTATTAACAGTTTAAATAGAATAATGCAAACTTTCCATTATGGATTTTTATCAGATAAGACGAGCTATGCCACAATTCAATTCTCAAGTATAATTTCTTATTGTGAGAGTTATAGAGCATAAGAAATTTCACTGAGTTTGGGTGCCACTAATAAACAGACATTTATTATGGGAGGTTTTGGATTACCAAACACGACTATGATAAAAATAAAAATACAAAAAAACTACAGGTTCTGTTACTTTAAATGCTGAAAATCTTCCCTTGTTTTCTACCACCAAGGAGTGAGACAGGGATACTTTCTTCCTTGCACTGTTTGCTCTAATTAATCCATTGCTCTACAAGTTGTTTGGTAGTAAGAGAGGAATCAGCACATACTCTCATAATCTTTTTACAGCTTCCACATGCAGATAATCTACTTTTAATAATAATAATAATAATAATAATAATAATAATAATAATAATAAGGTAAAACCAGCAGAAAATAAAAGTGCAGAAGACATTTAGGGAAACAAGAAACATCTATAGGTTACAAACGAAGTTCTAAAAAAAATCAAGAATATGCAGAGAATCTCATATGGGAACACTCCAAGTTCCGGAACTGTAATGCACTTTACTTATACATAAGAAGGAAACATTGCTTTCAAATTTTAAGAAGGCTGCCAAGAAATTTAAAGAAAAATTCATTTGCATAGTCAGCAATATTTTCCTTGATGGGTAGTTAACATGGTTAAGACACATTTCTTGCCATTAGTATTGTTCCAAGTGATGTATTTTTGAGGGATGCTAGTAATAAATTAAATTCAAAATATTTGAATTGCTGGTAAAGTTTCTGTGGAGGAATGGTACCGCAATAATTTTGTTGAAGGAAATTATTAAACCCATGGAGAGGCAAGGCATAGTTTTTCCTAAAGCAGATAAACACAAAGGGCTATTTTATTTATATATTAAGGAGAGATTTACTGCTCAAATTCTTTTAGCTAGAAAACAGTTACAGATATATTAATGGATACTGTTTGGAGACATGGTACATTCCTATTTAAGTTCATCACTGAAAATGTACAATAACTTGTATTCAGGAACAAGAAAAAAATGAGTGCATTATAGTAAAATTCCACTTCATACCTCTACTAGAACGTTCATGGTTCTTGGAAGAAACTACACATCAGGGGTGATACTGTAGAGCATTCTGAAGCACAGGGGTGTCTGGTTCCTCTTAATGTCGGAGACAAAATTCTATTCAAGAACTTGCTATTCTGCAAAATTGTCTTTGGAGGAAATAATACAGTGAAATAGTTATGTATGCAGAGAGAAATAAAATTTGGGAGATTACAGAAAAAGCCTAAGACTTTATCAGAGAATAGAATTATCCAAATATAGTTTAATGAAAATGAGGCATATAATCCTGTAAGGAACCAGCAGATAACTGGATTTTTTTCCACAAGACTTCTCAAGGAGTATATCTTGTCAAGAGATAGGTCTGTTCAATATAAGATAATCCTAGATACCCATTATACCCCCTGAGAAGTTATATAGGATTGAACTATTAGACTGCAATATGAAATCAGACAAGCCAATAATATACATCGCTGGTGGTCATATAGGCATGTTAAAGAAGGTCAGCTGGAGACAAAAGCTCAATACCGTTATATGCTGATTCCTAATTGTTGTAGACCTCAATGGAAATCAAAGTGTTGCTACTGATTAACTGGAAAGCCAAACATTTACCAAACTTTCCAGGAGAATTATTATGGAATTATTTTACAGATTTCAGTTATTATAAGTTGTCTTTAAATAAAATGATGAGACACAGGATACAATGCATCGACTTTCCATGTACTTGTACAATGTATGGGTAAGGGAAAGAGGCACAGCATAATGTTTACACTTTTTATATTATCCCTTTGTTATTTCTCTTGTTTTTCCCAATGTCTTTTTCCCCTTATGTGCTCCTCTGTCCCTGATTTTCTGACAGACAGCAATCTGTTAAATGGCTTTCCTCCTTCTCTCCATTCATACCTGTTCCAACCAGGGTACCTCAAGGTTCCATCCTAGGTCCCCTCCCCTTCAATGTCTTTACCAATGATCACTGCACATCATGTAAACATTCCTCCCTCATCCAATATGCACATGACAATGGTTGTCCAGCAATGTACTCATCCTTAACCCTAAAAAGACCAAACTCTTACTTTTCCTACCTCAATCTCTCACTCACCTAAAACTCACCTTCTCTATTACTTCCTCTGATAACACTGCTATCTAACCTGAAGCCCATACAAAACTCCTTGGAGTCATCATTGATGGACTCAAATTTTACTTGCACAGCCTTCAATGCATAAAAAAGACAAACCAGAAACTTGGTCTACTGTACTGTAGCAAAACATTTCTAACAGCTAATGCCAGACTCTCCCTTGCACAAGCTTTTCTCCTTCTCCTCCCTTCTATATGCTGCCCCAGTACTCACAAACATTCAGACCACAACACAAAACAAACTCCAACAAACTTACCATAAGATCACAAATTCACCTTACAATTCCCATCACTGCCATGTCCTAAATTCTCTCCACTGGCTAGAATTCCCCCACCTACTACTACTATCTCAACTTCAAATGCTACACTTTATTCTTTATAAACCCTCATCCTGTCCTGCTCTCTCTTCCTTCATCTCTATATATACTCCTTCTAGGACTCTTTGTACCTCAAATCAGCCACTACTACACATCTACCAACCCCAGATAACTGCTGGTAAACTGTTATATAAATACTTCATTGCCCAAGCCTGGAATAAACTTCCAAGAGACATCTGCCCTATCATCCACCCCTCTCACTTCAAGGAAAAACTCAAACTTCATCTATTTAACTCCAAAATCTGTCCTTGCCAATCCCCAACTTATATCTCTACTCACCCCTCCTATTTTACATTTTTTTGCAGTCCCACCCCATTGATATTAGTACCCCTCTATAGGTACTCACTTCTGTACCCTCTACTTTCGATAATTACTCTGAATGATTATGTCATTACTGTTGGACTAAACTCTTGCTTGTAAACATGTAAATATATTGCTGCTCTGTACATTTATGATTGGTAACTACAAAGTGCTTGACCTTACTCTTGCTATATATTTCTAATGTTATTGTCTAATTTCTACTATACTTTCTGATGTAAAATGATATTTTTTCTGTAAACTGTATGTGTTCTGGAGCTTTGTTCCTCGGGTCTCTGCTGAAAATGGGCAACAAGCCCAGCTGGACCAACCTGGTTAATAAATGTCAATAAATAAATAAATAAACAAATAAATAAACAAACAAATAAATAAATAAAATAAGGAAAATATGAGCACTGATGATGTTGATTTGTATATTGTTGTCTGTATTTTAAAATACTAGAATAAAACTGAAAAAGGTATGGGTGCAGATATTAGCGTTAGCATAAATACTAGTGTAGCACAAGATGTCTTCTAGATAGGTATCAGGGAAGGTGACTAGCGTACTTTTTTGACAATCAGAGTTTAAGTAGGTATAGTGGTATGCTGCTATTTACTGACAGTGTTAGAAAGAGAGAGTTGTAATTCCAGTCTAAGTACATATTCGTGTCTCTTAAACTGAGTAAGAAACATCTAGGAGTAAAGGACTGTCAGTAAACACAAGACAGTTTCTAAACTGCTTTTGTATACCTAATGCTAACAGGTTCTTTAGGTGAGAGTTTAGAGCAACTCGTGAATCCACAATAATATTAAGCATTAAGTCACTTGTATTATTTGGGTATACACAGGGTAAAATTAAAGTGATGCACTGGAGGACATGTGCTGTATAATCAATTATGCCTGTACTGCTAGTCATACAGGCTGCCTTGTTCCATTTAAGTCAACAGTACATGAAAGGCAGAGCTCACACAGCACTTTTGTTTCGCTATAAACATTTTTTCAAGAGGTATATGTAGTCCTATTACATGCAACTAGGACAACATTCAAACACTGGCTCATTATAGTTCCATGTGATGGTGATAGAGCTTTTTGCATACCCACTAAAATGACATTCTAAAATCATAGTTATCAAAGCTTTCTGAATACGACTCTACTAAATTATGAATAATTAATATAAATCTGTATGATATTTACACAGATGCTAATGTTTTGTTTGGTAGCTGTAAATATTTACTGCTTTACTGGTTTTCTATAATGTATTACACTCCTTTTTCAGTTTATAAGCTTAAGTATTTGATGTTTGAAATAAACAGGAAAGCTATGAGTTTATAGAATATATTTCATATGGTTATTCTAATTTTGTGACTTTTATCTAACTTTCAATACAATTTTTCAGTAAAAAAATTCACTGGTGAACAATTATAATGATTCTTCTAATAAGCAGAAGATGGAGTAGAAATGCTCTTGGTAGCACAATGATTTAAATCTGTCACAGCACAATAATCCATTTACCAAAGGCTGGTGGGCCTTTGTTATTCTGTTTGTGGGTGATGAGTGTTTTAATTATAGCTACTCATACACATAACATTTTGACTATGAAAATAGGCTGGGAGGAGGACAACCAAGTTAAATGCTATTATGTCCTCTGAAAACGATCCTGTAAGACTGCTGTCACCTCCTTGACCAGCCATCCAACAGCTTGAGTACTAGGCCAAACTGGTTTACCAATATCAGAGAATGGAACACTTCCAATTCTCTTCTGGACCATCTAAGCAGTGGTCATGGTTAAAAGAATGCACAAAAGTATGGTGAGGGCAAGCTTATAATATAAACACTATGAATATGCCCTGATGTAATCTGTGAATGCATTCATTATTTGAAACTGCATAGCACCTGAGTGTGATGAGACCTAATGCCATAGGTCACTGCTTGTATTTAAAAACTAGGACATTATATTAGGGTCCTATACCCTAACATATCATTCATACTTACACTCTCAAATCTAGGTACTTGCTATCAATCAGTCCATGGTGACGCTAACCCTCCCTACCACATTTCCCCAGCCTCAAACCGGGCACAGCATCTTTCAAAAGCCACTAGTGTTATTTACTTTGTGGCTGAGCAGTTTATCCTTGAGGCACACAGTGCCTACTGTTCCTATGGAGGGTGGAGTTATACCAAATGTATTTAACTGTGTTTTTCTGACTGTTTATATATGTGTCTGTTTTATATATATATATATATATATATATATATATATATATATATATATATATATATATATATATATATATATATATATATATTATTACACACACACACACACACACACACACACACACACACACACACACACACACACACACACATGTAGGGGAGAGAGAGACACACACATACACACACAGATGCACATTAAGGGGACTTATAAAGATGGAAAGGGAAGGTGACTTTTTTAACCTGTCTCCCGAATGACCATCAAAACCTACTTCCCAGACCAATTTATTGAACTTCTTACTCGCCTGGGGTGAGAGCCCTATTATTTCCTCTGTTATGAGTCCTGTAAACTGAGAATGGGTACCACCATACACACACTTGGGACCAAGATCCTCTACCCACATCTGCATAGGCAGTCGTAGCCTCCATAATAGCTGTTCATGGACAGTACACTTATACAACAATAAATGCTAGTCCCTTACCAATGCAGCACACTGTTGTGCAGTACAGAGCTGCTATTACTCATAAATAGTAAAGTCATTCACCTAAGTACCTGTATGTGTCAGACAAACATTGAGCAGCACCACTTCCCTACTCCTCAGAATGAATGAGCTGGCAATGGCTGCTCACTCCAATCCCACTCCTCGATATTAATGAGCTGGCAGCGGGTGCTCACTCCCATCCTCCTCCTCCTCCTCAGTATGAGTGAGCTGTCAGCGGGTGCTCACTCCCATCCTCCTCCTCCTCAGTATGAGTGAGCTGTCAGCGGGTGCTCACTCCCATCCTCCTCCTCCTCAGTATGAATGAGCTGGCAGTGGGTGCTCACTCCCATCCTCCTCCTCCTCAGTATGAATGAGCTGGCAGCGGGTGCTCACTCCCATCCTCCTCCTCCTCAGTATGAGTGAGCTGGCAGCGGGTGCTCACTCCCATCCTCCTCCTCCTCAGTATGAGTGAGCTGGCAGCGGGTGCTCACTCTCATCCTCTTCTTCATTATTATTGAGCTGGCAGCAGGTTCCTACAGCAGTGAAGCTGATAATTGGACAAGTGACATCTAGACTGCAGTCAGATCTTCATTGCTTTATGTCATGGAGCTAAGAAATGGATGATTTCCAACAATGACATTTCATTTTCCTACTTTTGATGGGAAATTGGCCCCAGCTGATGAAGTAACAGCTTTTAGAGGCATGCATGTGTGCACATTCTGTATGTGAGATCAAGAAAAATGGCATACTGCTCTGAAAGCTTGAGCTTAGTAGTTTTAATATGACATTCCTTTCTTCTTATCAATTTAACAACAGCAACATTTAATTATTATTAGTTTAGTGGTGGCAGGAAATTAATTAAAACCCTTGGCTATCTAATCATCTTTTGCCTTTTGTTATCTAGCATTATCCAGCAAGATATTGTGAATAAATTCTACTATCTGTCAACAGTGCTGTTTCACTTTTGTTTTGTATGCCCGTGCATGAAGAACATGATGTTACAGAAAGAAAGATAATAAGTTATTTGTTATTTTTCTAATCACATTAATCCATTAACTTAATGGCTGCATAAATCTAAGTGTTGTATATTTCCAACTCAAAACAGGTGTACTACTTAAGTATTCATTAGCTTTCAGAAATTGTTTGCACACTAATTTTGTCACATTTCATTAAAATAAACAAAAATGTTTAGGAAGGTTTAAAACTACATAAATCAAATTACTTAGCAGTAACAAGGAGCAATAATGACAATCCTCAAAGAAAAATGTATTTTTTTTCTTTTGCCATTCTTCAAAGAAATAATCTTTCATTCATGATTGTGTTTATAGTTTGCAAGATTTAATAAAAACAATTGCAGAGCTTTTACAATAATATCATTACACATATTAGAACATCAATGAAACAATGTATGAAATATGTCAGCTAAACTCCAAACTATGCCTCTTTCATGCTGCTGAAGAAAACACAGGGAAATAACTGTTGTACACAGATACTAAAAACCCTCTTGTTCTAAAGATTCATAATTACAGAATTGATTAAGGAGAGACCACCAATCATTTAATGGCAGCTCGGAACCATGTATTAGCTCCTGATTCCATAGGGAAAGAATTAATGTTAAGTTGTCTATCTCGCCTTCATTCTTGCTGGTTGGGTTCGGAGCCAATCCTCGGCTCCGACTTGGCCATCTTCAAAAGCTCGAGAGCTGCTTACTGGCTCGAGGCCCCCCTATATCCCCATGATGCCTGGCGCTAGATACCCAGATCTCATTTTCCGCTTCTGCTGCGAGGTTGCTTTTGCTGGCTCAGGTCATATTTTTTGATTTTTATTGTTAGCTTTTATAAAAATTTGTATTGTAGTTAGTGTTTTAGAATAGTTATAGTAGTTCTAGTAGTCTAGTTATCTATTTGTAATTTAGTCTCCTTTCCCTTGGAAACTCGTTTTTTGTTAGAGGGTTTTCCCCTCCCCCCCTTCCCCTTTTGTTTTCTTCAAGGTAGCCATTTTTAGTTAGAGGCTAATCCTTGTTCTTCAATATTTATATAGTAGTTTTTTTATTAGAAATTGTTGTGTATCAGTAGGTTTATTTACTATTTTCTTAGTTATGTAGTGTGTGTGTATGCTGTTAGGGTGTGGTAACTTGTGTTGAGTGCGTGTGTTTTACTGGTTACCTACTTCCCTTCTGTTGCCTTTTTTTCTGCTATTGATATTTCCTTTTACAGGAATGTCTAAAGATATGAAAGTATCCGGATTCAAGAAGTGTGACTTATGCTGTCAGAAAATGTCACTGACAGATGGTCACACTTCTTGTGTCTACTGTTTGGGTGCCCTACACCTGCAGGACTCTTGTTCGGTGTGCCACGCCTTTAGTCCAAGAGTCCTGCAGGAGTGTAGGAATAAGCTAATCCTTAAGGGTTTGCTCATACCTGAAGGGTCACCGGCTAAGGCCCAGCCAGTGAAACCCTCTAAGCCAAGCGCCGGCTCCCAGTTCGAGCCGCTGCTGGTGTGGCATCTGCTTCAACTTCGGTTCCGGCTGGAACCGAAGTACCTGTCTCCCAGTCGGCCCCGACTCTGATGTCAGAACCGTCAGGGAGCCGAAAATGCTCTAGATCTTCAACCCTCGAGTCGATATACTTGGCTCCGGGGTCGCCTCTGTTACAGTCGGAACGAAGTCACCGATGCCACTCTTCTCAGTCTTCTAGACTATCTGACCATGATGTGGAGAGAGTGGTGAGCAGGCTTCTAAAATCGCAGGCCCTGGCTAAACTTTTATCCAGCCCCCCTCATCAGGGTTCGGCTCTGCCCGTCTCTGCAGTAGTTCCTCATTCGACTCACCCCTTGAGTTTGGAGCCGGAGCTTGTTGGGGGTCGGATTGTGGAACCGTCGGTGCCGATACCTACCCTTTCGGTTCCGTCGTCGGCTCTGATCGCCTCCATGGTGCCCTCCTTGGAGGGATCTGGGCACCGGGACTCCCTCGTCGGCTCCGAGGAGGCGAGTGGCATCGGACCCTTTTCCAACCCCGTTCTCCCTCTCAGAGCTTCGGCGCAGGTGGGTTTGGCTCCTACATCGGCTTCGGAGATGTCTTTCTTGGTGCCGAGAAGGATTCCGGTCTCTTTAGAGCAGGAGCCTTCTCCGCTATCGGGAGGGGGCACCTTCGAGGTCATGAGGAGTGTGCTGGCCTCTGAGTCAGCCCCACAATCAGCCTCATCAGCTCCTCCCCCCATTGTGCCTGCATCTGCATCTGCCCCTCCTCCAGACCCCAAGCATGGGGAACAAGCGCTCCAGGGTACCCCATTGGGTGTATCTTCCTCTTCCGAGGCCTCCCCTGATCATTCAGAGGAGCCCCCTCGAAAGAGGAAATGCAAGAGGAAGCATGTTGACTCCCTGAGTCTGTCACTTTAGATACCGACTTAGAGGATTCAGAAGGGTCCCCAAGATCCCCCTCTGAAGATGTCTCTTTCTCAGACATCCTTGAGATACTTAGGCAGAGGGGAAACTGGACTACCCTTAACCCTTCCGAGAATGAGTCGGTATTCCTGGAAGTGTTTGGTTCCCGACCCTCTACCTCCTGGGTGTCTCCGCCTTTCGATCCAGTTATGTCAGTGGTGGCTTTGAAGCTGTGTTCAGCCACAGACACAGTAGAGCCAACCCCCCAAAGACCCACAAAATTTATTACTGCACCACAGGACAAGCAATTTCTGACAAAGTGTGTTCCCGTTGATGCCATGGTGGTAGCAGCGGCCACAAAAAAGGAGTTGGCTGAAACTTCTTCATCTGTCCATCCCCCTAATAAGGAATCTAGGATGATGGACAGATATGGGAAGCAGATGTTTTCCTCAGCGACCTTCTCCATGAGGTCTCTGAACTACTTGTGCCACTTTACCTGCCTTCAAAGGGATCTCCTTAAAGAGCTAGGAGATACCTTTCAAGATCCATCAGCTGCAGGGGCCCAGGCTAAGGTTGCCTCCCAGCTGGCGATACTTAATTCGGTAGTAAACTCCTCCATGCGGCTCATCTCTTATGCAGCTGATAGTGTCAGGCACAGGCATGGCCTTGAGGAGGCATACTTGGATGCAGTTATGTAACTTTGCGGAACCCTTCAGGGTGTCTTTCACCAACACCCCCTTTGACAGTTCTGCTCTTTTTGGACCACAGGTGAAGGATACCCTTACCAGGTGTGAGCAGAAAGGCAAGACTCTCTCTGCTGTGGGAGTCCATTTTTCCACTTCTTCTAGACCGTATCCCAAAGGTCAGAAGAGTGGGAAGATGTGGTTCTGGAAACCCCAGAGAGCTGTGCCTGACACACGTGGTGAGTTCCCCTCCAGGGGCAGAGAAGGGAACAACAATAGACACCACCCTCGGGGCAGAGGGGGTCCACAAAATCAGGGCAACAGAGAATCTTTCTCTGACAAGCCCTTCCAGCATCCCTGAGGTGCTGCCCGGCTGTCCACCTTCGGAGGCAGTCGGGGGAAGATTATTGCTGTACCCAAAAGCCTGGCAAAGTATAACACAAGACAAATGGGTACTGTCTATCATATCCGAAGGCTACAAAATCCCCTTCTTTTGCACCCCCTACATTCCCAACAAATCCCTTCCAGATGTTCCACCCAATCTAAGGGATCAAGCAGTGCAAGAAATATCAAAACTGCTAAGAAAAAGAGCCATCCAACCAGTTCCAGCAGACCAGCAAGTATCCAGAATTTACTCACGGTTCTTTTTGGTACCAAAAAAGACAGGGGACTGGAGACCCATTCTGGATCTTAGCAGACTAAACAGGTCTGTTCAAAGAACGAAGTTCCAGATGGTCACGCTACAGTCCATTTTACCCTTTCTGGGTCAGGACAATTGGATGTGCTCCATAGATCTTGAGGATGTGTACTACCATATCAAAATGGACAGATGTTCCAGAAGATTCCTCCACTTCTGGCTGGTAGCCAGTCATTATCAGTTCAGAGCTCTGCCCTTTGGTCTCACCACAGCCCCCCAGGGTGTTCATCAAATGTTTGGCAGTAGTTACTGCTCACCTGAGATAGCAAGGATTCCAGGTGTTTCCATATCTAGACGACTGGCTCCTTACTGCTACTACCAGGCATCACCTGCTGCGAGCCAGAGACTACACCATCCAAACTTGCTCCAAACTAGGTATCACAATAAATTTCAAAAAGTCTGCATTGTCGCCTTGTCAATCTATTACCTTTATAGGCGCAAATTTAAATACAAAGGACATGTCAGCGAGACTTCCAATAGACAGAGTGTTAGACATTTGCTGACATGTGCAGGTCTTATTAGGATGCAAAAAAATTCAGGCCAGATTCGTCCTAAAAACCTTGGGTCTCATGGCAGCGGCTATCATACTAGTCCCCCTTGCTCGTTTTCATATGAGGATTCTTCAGTGGATGCTGTTCACCCAATGGTCTTTCCAGCAACTTCCAATGTCTCAAATGATAATGATCACACAGACATGCAAAAACCAACTTACTTGGTGGATGGTTTCCCCATCATTACCCCAGGGCAGACCATTTGCTCTTCCTCCTCTAGTGGCTACGGTGACCATGGATGCCTCCCTGATCGGTGGGGTGGGGGGGCATTTTCAGGGCAGAACAGTCCAAGGCACCTGGCAGCCTCACAAGTACCGTATGCATATCAATGTCTTGGAGATGAGGGACGTGCTTTTGGCATTGCAAGCTCTTCAGAACTCTCTTCCCAACAGGACCATTGCAATTCAATCAGACAATATGTCGGTAGTGTGGTACATCAACAAGCAGGGCGGAACCAGGTCCTACCCCCTATGTCGAGAAGCACTCAGACTCTGGCAGTGGGCGATCTCTTCCCAACAGTTTCTGATAGCAGCACACATCCATGGGAAGTCCAACGTTGTAGCAGACAGGCTGAGCAGAGCAATTCTCATGCCTCATGAGTGGTCTCTCAGTCAGGCAGTGGCAGACCAAATCTTCCACAAATGGTGTCAGCCTTGCTGCAACCTTTTTGCCACCCCCTTCAACAGCAAGTGCAACAATTTCTTCTCTCTCCTCCCTCTTCCTGGACACTCCCCCAGAGACACTCTAGTTCATGATTGGCCTCAGGGACTTCTTTATGCATTCCCTCCTTTTCCCCTGATTCCCAAACTAATACAGAAAGCTACCACATTGGGATGCAAGATGATCCTCATTGCCCCTTACTGGCCTTGACAAAATTGGTTCCCGTTCCTGCATCATCACCTTCTGGAGCAACCCTGGACCCAGTTCCAAACCTCCTGATCCATCAGTCGGGTGGGCTGCACCAGTCCCTTCAATTTCTCCAGCTCACTGCTTGGTTGCTCCACTTCCGACCTTAGCCAGGCTTCCAAACATCTCCCACTCAGTGCGTGAAATCATCTTATCATTGCTTAAGTCTAAAACTAGAAAGACTTATGCTACTAAGTGGAAACGTTTCTCTTTCTGGGCAGAGGCTAGAAATATAGATCCCTTTTCAGCCCCTCTGCACCATATTTTGGATTTTTTAGCAGAACTTTTTCATGCTGGATCTTCTTCTGCCACGATTAGAGTTCAGTTAGCTGCAATTTCAAACTTTCATACAGGCCTATCAGATACTAGCATTATGTCCCATAAGCTTTGTAAAGCTTTTCTCAAAGGGGCTACTTTACTCAGGCCCCCAATAAGAGATCCCCCACCTCCGTGGGATATAAATTTGATTTTAGCTTCCCTGATATTGCCCCCCCTTTGAACCTACAGCTTCTTGTTCTTTGAAGTTTCTTTCTTGAAAAACCCTTCTTCTTGTTGCAATTACTTCAGCCAGAAGAGTTTCTGAACTTCAGGCTCTTTGTGTTCGCCCTCCTTATCTAGTTTTCCACAATGGCAGAGTTTCTCTCAGGACTAATCCTTCCTTCCTTCCAAAGGTTTCTTCTGAGAATAATTTGAATCAGTCTATTGATCTCGCTGTGTTTTTTCCAAATTATTCCAACAAGGCAGAATACAAATTGCATCAGTTGGATGTTCATAGACAGTTACGTTTTTACTTGCGTAGAACTAAGCAAATCAGAAAATCAGATCAGCTGTTCCTGTCCTATGCTGAGGGTAAACAAGGTCTACCAGTGTCAAAAGTAACTTTATCTAGGTGGTTGACATCTATTATAGGTTCATAGGTTCATAGGTTCATACTAGGCTATCTGCCCAAGGGCATTTATAAGCCTAGCCCAGAGTTTTGTGGCTTTCGCCACCCCTTTAGTTTGGAGGATACTATGCCCATTATTTATCTCCCATCCATTGGTCAAGATTTCTCTTGAACAAAGCTAGTGACAGCATATTACATTGATATATAAGCTAAGGAATAAAGAGCTTCCTGCTAAACCAAAAGGTCACTCCACTGGAGCTCTAGCTACTTCAGTGGCTTTTCAGGCAAGATTGCCAATGGAAGCTATTTGTGCAGCTGCTACATGGGCCAATCCTCATACCTTCATTTCACATTATAAGCTGGGCGTGGCCTCCAGGAGCAGAGCTGATTTTGGTTCCACTGTTCTGAAGAGTCTGTTCCGATGAGCCACCCAGGATTGAGGTGCTAGGGACGCTGTCCCAACCAGCAAGAATGAAGGCGAGATAGACAACTTAACATTAAGAGGTTATGTACCTACCATAACGTTCCATGTTAGTTGTCTTCTTCTCGCCTTCCTTCTTGCGTCCCACCCTCCATCCCCCTATCCTAGTAGACTGAGAAGAGTTTGTCTTGATTTTTCACTGGCTGAGTCTTCTCTGGCTATTCCTTCTGACTAGTAGTCTCTCCAGTAGGATTTATGCATTCTAGGATAGGATTCCTGCATTATTATGTCTGCAGTTAGACTTACCAAATGAAATCTAGGTATCTAGCGCCAGGCATCATGGGATATAGGGGGGCCTCGAGCCAGTAAGCAGCTCTCGAGCTTTTGAAGATGGCCGAGTTGGAGCCGAGGATCGGCTCCAAACCCAACCAGCAAGAAAGAAGGCGAGAAGAAGACAACTAACATGGAACATTATGGTAGGTACATAACTTCTTTTTCTTTTTGTAACCAAACTCACAATGTGCAGTAGTTTTATTAATCTAGCTATGATATTGATGCATAAACATAAAACCCAAACAGACCAACAATAACTCTGCTAGTAAATAAATAAAGATGACAAGTTTTCAGTACCAAGTATAAATTTTTGAGCATGTGATTCCAAGACACTGTATACCAACAACCAAGCCAACAAAGTTTGTTTCCTTTAGCCCACCACATTCTTGCAGAAAAATTGAATGTTTTGGCAAGACATTTTGTTTAATTACTTTATTTCAAAATGATTTCAAAGATATATTTTGCTCACTGAAAGTGCTTTAAAATGAGATAAATTAAAATAAATTTAGGTTCAAAATTCCACTTAAATGCAATTAGTTATCATAACTTCAAGTTTTGGTACTAGAGTCAACAGATTTAACACATCTTTTTGCCATTATATAGTGAAGTATTTTTGGCCAACAAGTGAGAAAATACTGAAAATGTGTTTTAATCTCTTTTTAACAAAATTTAGATGTACATCTTCCTGTGTCCCTGTGTCCATGTGTTTTCTCTAAATTTTAAAATACTAAAAAATAGTCCTGAGAAAAAAGTTGTGTAATTCAGTGTGAGTATTTGCTTTCCAATGGTTTGATTTTGATAACCAATGGGAAAGTGATGTTTGCGACCATGGAAACTGAATTTCAGGAAATAGGAATTATGTTTCCTGGTTAAATGTTCTGTAATCTTAGCATGCGATTCAGTATTGGCTTTGTTATTTACTAAATCGACCCATAGAGAGAGCTGGACTTGATATCCACTGTTTAAAATTCCAAACCATGGAGCTTAGAAGTTCTTTATTCCTAGTAACATAATTAACCATGAGCAGAAGAAGGCAGTAACATCAGGATCTTTAATGTTATAACCAACTCTGGATTGAGAAAGAGTCATAATTTTCCAAGGAATTTTAAGACAGCCTCCCCACCAAAAGATTTCCAACCAAACTGTCCTAATTTTAGTATACCAATTGCTCTCTATGGATAGTAACATGTTTTCAAGGAAGAAGGAAAATAAGGATAAATCTTTAATTTAAATAAAAATATTAACCCTACCTACAAAAGAGATTTAGTATTGTACCATTTTGGATGTAATATTCTGCATATTCTTACAGGTAATTACAATTTGCACTGAAGCAATATATAGTACATCTATGGTAGATACCTGAAATTTCACTTTATGCACACATGGGATTTGGTATCCAACATTATCCTTTTTTGACAAGCACTAGTTTTGATTTATAGGTGATATAATCTTTAATATATTCAGAAAAAGAGAATATTCTTTTTAGTGAGACATCAACTGAAGAAAGCGTGAGAAGTAAATTGCCTGCATGAGCTATACATTTAGTTAATGAACCATTGACAGAAATAGGGAAAAATCTAAGGGTTGGTGTCAGTGGGTCTCAGAATGAGGTTAATCTGTAAAAGAGTATGAGTGATAGGAGTCAGCCTTCTCAGACAGCATACTCTTGCACAAGAATTTCTGATTCTAACAAATTAATAAAAATATAATATTTGATTTAATTAATTAGTGCATGATTTGTGTTGCATAATGAAAAAGGAAGTCAAAGCTTAGTAAGTTATTGAAATAAAAAAAAAAAATGTTTATGGAATTAAAAGCCTTATCCGCGGTGGTGCAGTGGTAGCGTTGTTGCCTCACAGCAATAGGTTCTCCCATTCAATTCCCGGCTGGAGTGCGGGGAGTGCCTTCTGTGTGGAGTCTGCATGTCCTCCCCACGGTTGGGTGGGCATTCGAAAGACATGCGTAAATGTGAGTGCCCTTCATTGAAGGTTGAACGTTGAGCTGGCACCTCGGCATTCATGAAAATATACTGCCAATCATCAGCGGACTGGAGTTCCGCTGTGGCAACCCCTAACCGGGAAAAGCTGAAAGACAAACAAACATGGAATTAAAAGCCTTCTACGTATCGTGGGAGTAAAATGCTACTACAGGTAATTCTAGTTTTCTTATTATTTCTAAAGAAATACCATGATTACTTCTAACACACAGTTGGCAGTGGCAATTTTATTTCCTGGAATAAACCCAAAGTGGTTCACATGTAAACCTTAGTTAACAAAACTTTATTAACCAGTTTGGATATGATTTCATAGTCAGCATTTAAAGCACAATTAAACAGCAGAAGTACCTAAACTATCTTTTTCATGCTTTCTAATCAAAATTATTTTAGCAAGAGAAAAAATGAATCAGAACAAGTTGAGGAAATGGCTCAATATTATATTGTTACTTTTTGAGTTAGAATTAAACAGATATTTAAAAAAAGAATCATGAATTTGGGGCCATAAAAAATATGGTTCTTTATTAATCTTGAAAATATCTGACCAGCCGAAACCCTTTACAGTATCCTTCCAAAGGGAATGAGTTTTAGATCTCAGTGGAGCATGTTCATTATAATCGACTCCTGTAAACTGATCCAACATTGCTAGCTGACCTGACAGGCTATCTCATTTATGCCTCTTAATTTGTTTGTCTTTCAATAACTGGAACAAAACACCAACAATGAAAGATTTAAAGAAAGCCCAAACAATTGTATGAGGAATTTCTTCATGAGAATTATTAACCTAAAATTCTTCTGTTGCTTTCTGGATCTCATTCTTGATGATTTCACAAATCTCCTTATTAATGTAGAAGACCTCATTAATTGAGTCATAAAAATTAAGTAGAAGGTGCATGATTAAGTAGTATTGTACTACCCTTAATAATCTGAGTAAAGATTGATGAGACAAAGTAATAATCCAACCTGATAGGCTTTTTGAATCTAAAATATTAATAAATGTATTCTCAAGAATAAAGGGTGCTTAAAATTCCAAACATCATCAGGTTTAAGTGGTTTATATTCATGCACCCTGTCCTAGTACATTCAGAAAGTAATGCATTTGAAATTACCAAGCAGAATAATATGAGTATTAAGATGAAACAAACTATAATAAAGTTTCTCCAAAAATGTATCATATTAACTAACCAGAGCACATGCAGAACCTATTGTACAGGTGCAAGCCTTAGTCTGTAACATTATTCTAGCATTATTATCCTTATATTGATCCAGAGCATTGAACTGGGACAGCATGAGTAAAACTGCAATGTCCCTGCTTTATTATCATTAGAATTCAGCAGACTATGATTGATTACCTTAACTGATGATAATACTGAATGTTTAAGGGTAAAAGATGCACTTCTGGTAAGCATTCCTACTATATATTTCACTGGTTCAACTAAGTTAACTATCTTAGCCTATGACTGATACCAATGATATTCAATTAAATCATATTCATCTCTGTGAATTTCCAAACATTACAAATCAGCATGATAGTCCCTCTCCCCCTTATTAGGATGAGATAAGAACAGGGATATTGCCATCCAGATGGAGTCTTATGTTAGGATGTTTACGGCAGCTATTTCAGTTTGAGCTTTCTCAGGCAAATAAATTAAGAATCAGATTCTTTGTAATTAATTTGCAGAATAGCCAGAAATAAAAAAACTTGATGGTATCATTTTTTGCCAGAACTGTTTATGAATTTTAATGAAGGTTTAACTAGTCTGTACAATTTTAGATGAAATGTTTTGATACACATTGGAACTTGGTTAACATTCTTCGGCCGGCTGAAAAATTGCATTTTTATTTGTCAGAGAAAAAAATAGAAATTACTGCTTTGTTCTAACCAGATCTGGATGGGTCAATGTGATAGACTTTTGTTTATTTAATGGATGCCAATACATTCATCATGGTTTCACAGTACAGAGCAGACATAATTAATTGAATTGTGGTTTGTAGTTACCCAGGGTGCTCAAGAATTCCCATAAAATGAAAATTAAATCTATGTGTTCTAATTCCACCATTTAGTAATTCTCCTGAACTGTTTGGAATGAATCTTTCAGGTTTTTATTCTCAGTCATTAGTTGGTCATTTTTTTTGTCAAACTAAGCAACTCAGTTTCTAAATGAATTTGATTATTCTTCAGCTCAGAGGCATCTTCTGTCTGCCAAAACAAGTGAGAGTTTTGTGGGATAGATGCTCTTTAAAGACAGAAAACACTGAAGAGCTATGCTAAATAGTTTCATAGGCGATTACTAGGCTAATGGCACAAGAGCCTTTACAAGCCTAGCCAATAATATCCAGGATATGACAATATTATATTTTAGTTCCCCAAATATGGGATGGGGTAGTATCAGGGTAGTGGGTTTTTGGGTGTTGGAGAACTGAGTCATTTTACAGACTGCCTCTGTCCATAAGGGACATGGGCAGTAGCCCATGAGTTAGATTACTCAGTTTTGTTATAATTGAAGTTGCCCATGGTGTTGTGGTTTCTTTAGGTGTACCCTCTTCTCTGTTATTATTGTTTTAGGTAATCAATCATGGTACAATTTCTTAGAGACAAGTAAATGTGCAGGAGCAGTATTTATAATATTATTAGTAGTAATGGAAGCAGTAATTGCCACAAAAGACAAATTATCAGAGTTGGGGTTATACAAAACATGTTCCATATCATCAATGGTAGAATTTGAAATAAACCAATCAGGTTTAAGAAGCAGTCCATTTTTGGAGGCAAGAGGATCAACCCCCTTCTTCACCTCAGAATGTTGCAAGGTACATGAGTATGTTGTTGATAACTGACAAGCAGGAACCCAGTTAACCAATTTGCCTTAAAAAAATTCCCCTCTGCAGCAGGAGAATCAAAGTTTAACTGATACTGTTGTTGAATTTTTTGGCTGTTTTAGATCTACTGACTTGAAAATGTTATTATTAACTGCCATTTTCTTCTTGCAACAATACATTTTAAGAATTGCTGTAAACCACGCAAAGAGATGCTGGCAAACTAAATGGTGGACTCACTTGTGAATTAGTAGAGATTGCCAGAATAAATGAACTTGTTAATGCAGAAGGCTACCTGAAAAAGTTTGTTGAAACTGCCATGACTCAATCAATGTCCAAACACATTAGCATTATCATGCACTCCAATTATCTGATAAAACATGCCCCATTTTTTACTGAAACTTGTGTTTTTTGCATCGACCTTGTTATTCAAAGAAACAGATTTAGTTTCTTTCTTACTCCTTTTTTAAATTTTCAGGTGCTTTCTGCTCTATTTTTCTTTATAGTGGCTGATGCTGCAAAAAAGGCATATAGCAGAGCTAATCAGCTAAAATGTCACTTTTGAAAAAAAAAATCCTGCAATGAACAGAAAGTGTGACATATTATAGGAATACTTGGAATTCATTTTCAGAGCTAGAATCTAGCCAACTTGTTGCAGTATGGTATACTGTATTTAAAAAGCTTCTGACCAAAAATGTAGATGTCATTTTTTAAGAGACATTAAGCCAAAAGATAGCACTCATTGACAGTATATATAATACTATCAGATATTCCTTTTGTTTTCACAGGTTTCTTTTTTCATGCCTTGCAAAGTCTAGTTGGGCAAAATCATTCATATGTTTCAATGACACTTTGTATTTTTAGCAATTTTACTGTGAGAAGATAATTTTAATTCATCTCACTAGTCAAAAAAATCTTTTAATCTTATTGGCAAGATGTCCATTCTTACAGGGTCTTGTATTTTGTCTGACTCTACTGAATACATTCTGAGAAATTTTCTGTAATAGGAAGGACCGTTATAATTGTCAAAAAAGACCAAAAGAAAGAAAGAAATAGCTGGTGGAAAATTAATCCAAGTGGTGTAGATGCCCTGTATATAATTTTTAGCTAGTAAAAAAGGGGTAAGTCATGCACATATTATACTGCTAAATAAAACAAGATAATCACAGCATTGTGAGATTAAATGCAAACAGTATTAAAATATTATCCATTCCAAACTCAAGACTTTAATTTTCAGAAAAGCAGGCATTCAAAAAGTGGCAGACATCTGTTTATGACAGTTCTTTATATATGGGAGAAAAAGAACTTAATGCATTGCTACTGCTTCTCTAAAGAGCTATTGAAGAGGCAAATGAATAGTGTATTAGGAGCCTGAGTAAAGTACACAAACAAAAATAAACCTGTTTGCCTCTCTTGGGATGTAGCCACAAAGGCCGAAGTAGCAGCAAAGAAAAGTAATGCATTTAAATAGGTAAACATTTCAAGTAAAATGAAACGAAGCTGGTAAAGCAATAAGACAGACCAAGGTCCTATTAAATAGTGGTGTGTGAATAAATGTGTGTCCCTGTGTGTATGTTTATGGATAATGGATAAATGACAGAAGTAATAGTATTTCTTGAGGTACAAAAGCAGAAAGCAGAAAGCCATGAGGGATAGTAAGATCTACATATACTGGAGAGGGAAACTAGAAGAATAAGAATAAGGCAAAGAAAGCAGATGTTTGATGTCTGCTGTCCATTGTTCATCAGTACAAAGAGATGTAATGTGGTAAATGTATAAATGAGCAAGTCTTTGGCTACATGGCTTTGCTTTAGGTCATTCAGTGAATCTGAAAGGATGAAAAACATATTCTGTAATTTGACAATGCCATTATCAAATGAGAGTTCAGTATAATGTACCCATGGTATGTAGTTGCAGGTATTTGATCAGAAATGATCCGTAACTTACTAAGACAAGTAGGAACTTGAAAATGTGTGGAAAAAAATGACAACATTCTTATTACGTAGGAGGTTACAAACTGCTAACAAATGCTGCCAGTAAGGCTCATGTCAATGGAAACAAAGCACATAGTTACGGAATTCAAATGCAATTATAGGATGCCTACTGAATGTCACTGTGATGCAACTATTAACTTATCTGCCTCTCAACATAAAGGCAGTGGGTTCTAGTCTCAGGTACAGAGCGGCTACTGTATTAATAAACATAGGGTGCATCCATATGGAGTTGCTTGTTCTGCCTGTTCTGTCCCTGTCTGTGAAATAATAATTTCTTATATTTGAAATGAAGTTTGTGCTCCGTGTTTCAATACCAAACAGCCATACTTATTACTTTTTTCTTTTCAGGTCTATTCTTTCACAACTACCCTTTTTAAGTTTTTTTTACCTCTATGGAGCTCATCCTTTGCCTGTCCATCTCTCTTCATATATTCTACATTCTATGCCCCATATCATCCTTTCTGCCTTCCTCTGCACTCCAACAATGTTACTTCCTTCACCCTGTATGCTCTGGAGAACTGAATGCACTGTTCCAGCTGTGGTTTTAACAGCAGTCTAAAGGGCAGAGAAATTACCCTCCTTATGGCTGGACATACAGCCCAACATCCTACTGGCTTTGATGACTACAGTTACATTTTATTTTATTTGTCATAGCTCTGATTATCACCCCTAAGTTAAGCTGGACCTCCCCAAACATGAAAGCTGTTACCTGAATTGTTGATGTCCAGAATTGGGACCCTTTATTTTGTCATCAGCAAATGTCAGCTTCCACCCTTCTGCTCATGCTGTTAACATTTTAAGTCTCTAGTTAAGTGACTATTGACCTTTACTGGTCTCCTCCAAGAAGAGGTGAATCTCTATGTCCAATATTATAAAATATAAACACACTTCAAAGACCACATGCCCCAGAATTGATCCCTGCAGCAGACATCTGCACACTGCCATTTCTTCTGACAATACTTTTCTCACTGTTAGTTTCTGTGTCCTTCCATCCAGCCCCCCCCCCCCAGACATCATATCATTTTCCCACCCTGCCTATTCTAGTGTGCCTAACAGTCTCCAGTGTGTAACAAAGCTGATGGGCTTTACTGCAGTCTAGGTACGTTATGACCTGGAATTCCCCTATTCACCTTATCTATCCAGTCTTAAAGATGCATTAGATAGACCTGACATAAATTTCTGTTGAATCATAGAGGGTGATATCCTGCATATGGCTGTCTTGCAAAAACTAACCATCTTTCCTGTACTTCTTCTTTTATTTTCCCATTAGCGAGGTCAAACTTACTGATGTGCTGCCTTGATGCTATCTGAAATTCTGAAGGCCAAAAGTGCAGTCCCTGGATTAGCAGAACTGAAACACTTGTACACTGGGGAATGCATTCTTTCTAAGTCTAAGGTTCTGATATTTTAAAATGTTCCCCCTCTTTCAAGGCACAGTGATCTTGGAGTTAGTATATATCAGTAACAGGAATGAGGGGGTAAAGCCTCCATGTAAAAATCATTTAAAGGTGTAACAATGAGTGTCAGAGTTCACTACTTTTTTTTTCAAATTGTAGTTTATTAAACAAAGTGTTAGGATTTGCAGGATCAAGTCTCACATTTCTGATGGGGACCCTGTTGTTTATATTGCTATCTGCTTCTCCCTTGTGGAATAAAACAACTGTGATGAACTTTCAGTTTTCATTTATTACCCCTAGGTAGGACTCTGTTGTAAAGTTCTGTGCGATGCTCAGTCAGCATTTTATCCAGTTATGGGAGGATAATTTAGAGTCCTCCATATCTACATCTCTTTCAGTTTTATAAGTCTTTTCTGTACGCCTCCACAGTTTATTACCGTAATCAGGCACTGCTATATCCTTCCAAAGTTCAGAACTGTAAATACTACACTTCTGGTTCCTCTTACATGAACGGTGTAAAAGGAAACTTTTTGACAGTATAGAAGGCTTTAATGAAATAACAGGTTAGAGCTAATAGTGTAGCAAAGTTCAAATTAACAACCAATATCTGTGGAAGATAAACATAATTAACAACTAGCAAGCAAGCCAGGAACCTATGAATAATCTTCAGAAAGTAAATAGCCATTTTGTTGGAGTGATGGTTAGATAAGTGGGAGCATATCAGTTCAACATGATGTTACCTGTGATGTGGCATTTACGTTTTGCTTGCTTAAAGAGGAATTTGGAAAAAAAAACAGTGTAAACATTGATAAGAGAGTAAAATAATTTAAAATGAAAGACAGAAAGATACAGGTGGAAATGCAAAACCACTTTCATTTTATGAGTTACATATGAATGGACATTTATTAATGGCAATGCAAATATTCTTACATACATACATACATATAAATATTTAAAGTGTGCGCATTAATGCCCTTTTAGCCTGTCAGTATGTTGAAACAGTTGTTCCCATAATAAATGTCCAAGCTGTCCTTAAAAATATCTAAACTAGTTCATGCTCCAATGTAATTTTGAAGTCTATTCCATGCATCAGCTGCTCACTCAGAGAACTAATTAGCACACTTTTCATTCTCATAGAATCTTCTAAATAGGTTGTCTGATGATTCTCTACTGCCTTTTGATAACCCAAAAAATTCCCAGAAGTAGTTGTCTCCAGACACCCTTTATAGCTGAATAAGATCTCCTCTTAAATATCTATATGAGATTCTGTACAGGTTTAGACATTTTAGTTTTTCATAATAAGTTAAATTTAAACATCGTTGGATGTCTCTGGTGCATTTCTGCTGTACTCTTTCCAGTTTATTCATGCTTGTTTTCTTATAAGGCTTCCATATTGTTTGTTTGGTATCTAATGTAACTAACAATGACTTTATCATTTATTTATGTGCTTGATTGTGCAGTACACCGCGTTATATAGCTATGCTTAGCTCTGCACAGCCATACATCAGATATGTGCCAGACATCTAAAAATAAAAACAGATGCATTTAATTTCTATTTTTTTTATTTTTATGTGCTTGTTTGCACAATGTGCCGCTTTATTTATTTAGCTATGCTTAGCACTGCACATGTATGCATTAGACATACACTAGACAGCTAAAAATAGAAACTGGACACATTTAATTATTGTAGTTCTGCAGTGCTTAGCAGCGCACAAACCCACACAGTGAAGCTGAGCTATGCTTACAGGCACCTTTGCAGTTTATCTGAAGATGTATGAGGTCCCTTCACTATCCCAGTGTCTAGATAGGTTAAGTCATGACCTACAGTGTAATAGATCCCAGGTTTGAGTCCTGAGCAATAATACTTTTTATATATACTGCTGTGAAACTGTGTCAGGTGACTGAAACATCAGTTGACTTTAAATACAAAAATTGTTAAATTTAGAAAAGGTGCATGATGCTAAGCATCGCTTAAACATGGTCAATGGTCTTTTCCTGTTTGTGCATTGCTAAGCTTCTCTTAAACATGGGTTGTGCAAGTTTGTGCAATGCTAAGTGACATGGCACATTTTTGAAAGTCACGGTATGATGTGCAATGGAAGGAATGCAGCCTAAGTAAAAGGCAATAGGTGGGAATTTCACATTATTCCTTGGAGCCTGACCTTGACTGTGGATATGGCTGCTGTCATGGGGGAAGGTATGCGCTTTAGGGCACAACAGTGAGGTGTGCAGAAGTCTAGGGTTTTCACTGGACTGCTAGTAGAGCACTATGGACACTGGCTGCTGCAGGGCAACTATCAGGGATCAGAATGTAAGTCTGAGGCCTGGGACAGTTTGGCCAGGTACCTGACCAGTGTAACTGGTATCCCCCACACTGGTGAGCAGTGTTGTCACCATTATGATGACCTCTATCGAAGGAAGAGGGGAACCTTGGATAACTGGATCCAAGAGGCATGGATGGGGAACACCCCACAGATATGTAAGTATTTTTTCTAGTAATTTATAACTATACAAGCTGAATCTGTGCAAAACTGGTGCACGTAATGGTTTCCCTCTCTTACCACAGCTGCAGAAAAGAGAGTTTACAACTTGCAGTCCCATGCAAGGAGTTTGGCTAGAATGAGGCAAGCATGTGGTATGTAAGAAAATCAATAAAGTAATCAATGAATGCATAACTTAATAATAAAATAAAATAAATACAGATATTGCACTCGTAACAGTCATGTATAAAATACCTGGGACATCATAGACTTTCATTAATGTGTCAGTGCATATCTGAACTGGTAAAGCAAGTAAGCATGCAGTACTGTATAGCATAGCTTCTAACCATTAGTTAATGTTGTGGTCTGCTCATTGTCTGAAATATGCTGTAGATTGCAGTCAATAAGTGAGTAGGGTAAACATGTAAGTTAGAAGTCCTAGACAGCTATCCATGTGTGTAAATGCAAGATTTAAAACGACATGAATCAATAAAGTATAAAAGGAGATGGTGCTCCGATAATTAATTTTTTCAAATAAAATGTTCAGAATTCATGTAGTCACTGCTTGTGGCTTCTAATCCCACACCAGCCAACTGAGAAATTGTGCAGTTTTCAATACTGTTTTAGCATTTCATTGATAAATGTTGTAAAATACGTAGATTAAGAGTCAATGTTGTGGTCTGCTCATTGTCTGGAATATGCTGTAGACTGCAGTCAACAAATGAATAGGGTAAACAATTAACAGAAGCCCTAGGCAGCTATCCATATGTGAAAATGCAAGATTTGAAACAACATGAATCAACAAAGTGTAAAAAGAAATGATGCTCTGATAATTTTTAATTAAAAACATTGTTCAGTATTCCTGTAGTCACTGCTTGTGGGTTCTAATCCCACACCAGCCAATTGAAAAATTGTGCAGTTTTTCAGTACTGTGTTAGCATTTCATCAATAAAACATAAGCATGCTTGCATGTGAAATGCACACCCTTAGACCTGTGCCATGACTGTCCATCTGTCAAGTGTAATCAGTGTACATGGACATACCTCTCAACTGTCACAATTTTTGCAGAATGTACTGAATATTGCCCCATATGTAAAGTCTGCTTGCTATATGATCTTGTTTTACTGGCCAGTCTCTGCTACATTGCTGAGAATCAATGTCAGAAAAAAAATGTCAGTCCTCTGATTTGGGGATATATGACATCACTCATGCAATTTAATGGGAAATCTGTTATCAGAACACCTTGCTATTATTGTAAGAGCACACTGTGTAAGAATATTCCCTGTTGTTGTGCCTTTGTACAAAAATTATGTATGGCTTGGCCCATAACGTCGTGTGCTAAGAGGTTGAGAGGTAAGTATGTGGAACATCATATATACAATATAAGCAACATTGAATGATTGCTGGATGCGATATGATCTGAACAATAGTATGTGTTTAAGGAACAGGGTAATATTTCAAATAATAAACATAATAGCAGCCAGTGGTCTCACAAGAGAAATCTAACATATTTAAAATGATGTAGTTATAGAATGCTTAGTTATATTATTTGTAAAGTTACTAGTGTTCTTTTTTTTTCTCTCACCCCTTTTCTTCTTTTTTTATTTAATTAAAATATTCACTATTATCATTTGCTATTATCATATTATTTGTTATTACCTCTTATGCTGGCCTTATGTATAATTTAATATTGCTTTGCAGTTAAAAAAAAATCATTTACATTATTTATTGTTGTGTTTTTCATTATATTATTTTCAATTTTTTCCATTATTCATTATTGTTTTCTCTTATATTAATAATTACATTTGTTTGGGTTATGTTTATTTTTCCTTCATGTTTCTATTTTATTTACCACAGCATGACAAGGTAGGCTGGTTTCCGATGATCTACCTACCTTGTCTACCATGGTTGAGGCACCGAGGCCCAGCATGTCTGGGCCATGGCCTGGTGGCATGCCATCTGCTGCCCCCTGCACTACATGCTCCATCAGATAGTTTTGCCCCAAAGGCTGAGAGCGTGCCCTCCTCTGGGATTGGAGGTATAGGGGATGCGTTTGTCACCCATGATCAAATTGGCATGGTGCGTAGTCTTGTGCATCAAGCTGTTGGTGCACGCCTATGCTGGATGGAAAGCATGCTGCCCATCCTGGTGGGGCAGTCACTCCCCATGCGCCAGTGTCAACCACTGCCTCCACAAGAGCAGTGAAGGTGCAGTGCTGACAGTCCCATGGGTGAGGACTTGAGTCACACTGCTACCATGTCTGACATCCATGGGACCAGGATCACCCAACAGCCTCCCCAACCAAGGTGTTCACCCCTCTTGTGTCTCTCATCAACCCTGTCTGCTGCCTTGCATGTCTTGTTTGTCTGCAAATACTTTCACACCTTCCCAACTTACCTTCCCCACACATACCTATGTCCCTTTCCCAACATTCCAGTCTCTCCTTAAAAAAAAAAAAAAAAAAAAAAAAAAAAAGGTCATCTGCCCCCACAAAAAATTTTGTCCTATACATAGCTCTCCATTTTACACGTGTCCACCGGACACACTTAATTTGGTCCAGTTGGCTTGACAAAATACTTATGTTGTTGTCACCCCTCTCTCTGGGGGTGACAGTCCAAATTCAGCTAAAAATCTTTGCAAGTGCACAGTTGCTGTTGAAGAAATGGATAGCTATGGTTCTTTCCTAAACCCTTCCTGCACATTCCCACCTGCCTTTAAGTATGTTTCCCCCCTGCTTGCACCCCATTTCACCACTGTCCTATCTCCTCAATTATCTTTTCTTCAAAGAATTATTGCATGATGCTAGACTATGCTCAGCATCACTAAGCTATGTTAAATGGCAGTGTATTACTACATGTATATGAAAGCATACTAATCACATTCAAAAAGTACACCTATGCCCTATTTCAAACCCAGTACTATTTCACTTGAACAACAGTGCATCAACCCACCAAGTCACACAGCCAGTTAATTAGTGCAGGTGTTTTAAGCAAAACATAGTAATTGTCATTTTTTCATCATTAAGCTTGTTTACGTGGTGCTGTGCATCTTGCTGCATTGTGCAGCAATTTTGCTAAAAGATTAATGGAAAAGTAGGAATTTAAGTAGGAATATGGTAGAGAAATACATCACTATAAAGCCATACACATACTAAAAAATGTAAGTGACATATGTAACAACAGTTAAGTGTGCAATTATCTGTGCAAAATGTAAAAATACATGCTTTGTCACTGACTCTGTGGCTCAATCTGTTAAATGCTTTGAAAACATTTATTTTTGGTTCACATAGTCCTGGGTTCAAATACAGCTGTGTTTAACATTTAAAATACATGTTCATATTACCATTAAAAATTGTGATATGTATGACTATCTCATCACCTATATATCCACCGAAAGCAGTACAGATGGAATGTCTGCTTCTATATAATGGTAGTCAAAGGCCTACAGATCGGACCACATTTCAACTCTTCTTGTTACAACCATAGAAAGTGCCTAGAGTGTTAGGTTATGCATTTCCACAAATTCTCAGAGGATTCTGAAGTATGTAATTCAAATGTGGCCCAGTAATATCAGACTGTAGCCCACAATGATTTGCTAGTGGTATTACAGACAACCACAGCTGCACAAGTAACACACATATATGGAGGTTGTGCTAGAAGCAAGGGTTGCCAGCACACACATTCCAGATGACTACCATAACATAACACATGACTTGGCAGTTGTCCAACTGGTTGACATAATGATTAATGTACCTCCTACCTTGTTCTAGGACACACCGAGCATGTTGCCTTTTACTCTTTTAATGATACCTTTGGCTACCATACTTACCTTAAACACATACCTTAATTTCCATTGGGATGAATTCCTTCAATTTGGCTCTGGCTGTTCATCAAGGCTGCCACAGGTCTCACAGTTACTCTTAAATGTTGTCCTGCATATTCTGCAGCCTCTCTGTCTATGCCTATTGCCTGCAGCTTCAGCTTCAGCCTGTTCACTCACATCTGTATGTAAAAAGTAGCTGCTCCAAATATTCTCTCTGTGCTGCTGTTGTATCTTTACACCACTAATTTCCATCCCAACATATGAGAAAGGGGGTGGAATCTACATTGAGGTCTTAATTTTGTTGAGTAGTTCCATGTGATTGGCTGATTATATTGCAAATCAGCTGTGTAGGCTGCATGTAGCATTTTTGAACCACAGATTGGTTCAGAGGCAATCACCTGCTAATGAGAACCATCTTAAAAAGGCAGACTTCTAGCTAGGCAATGACAGTTACGTCTTGCGTCTAACTCATTGACACAGCACCTATATAGCAGTATCTTTCAACAGAGGAGTATTGCACTCCATCAGGTATGTAACCCTTTTGTTTCCAACATGATGCACTTGCTTGAGTATACTTAGGGAGAATGGGGATGACATCAGTAAGCCTTTGTTAGAACTGTGCTGATGACATAGCATTGACCTCCATCCATGTTACACATGCAGAGGATGTAGAGTACACCGAGGGTATAACGCTGTGTGATAACTAGGTACACAGCTCTCCCGGCTACATTCTTTGATAGCACTTGTAATAGTACACTGCTATTTTGTTAGCAGTATTGATTATACATATTATTTGGGGGGGGTTCTGCTATGGGGCAGACTAAAATGGACTCCTGTGTTGGGTGTGTTATCACACATGAGTATCTGTCATGGCACAAACAGGAATATATCACCGTTGCTACTATCCTAGCTGTGTCCACACCCTTTGTAGGTTTGACACACTGTTGAATATGAGATGTGTAATCAAGCAGTGAATACTGATAGCCTTCCTTTATTGCTGTATCTCTACATACTGCACTCCTATGTATGTGATCCTGATGTGTTCTCATTTATTTGTATTTCAGGAAACATCATGCATGCATGTCGCAGGGCACTATTTACTGAGGCAGAAAACAACCTCATCATTGAGGCTTTGTGCCAACATTACCATGTTCTGCTGTCCAGAGGGAGAGCAAATAGGTCAGAGCATGCAGAACTGGTATATAACATCAATGTCGTGGGTCACCTGAATCATACCTATAAGCAGGTGTGATACCATGCTACAAATATGATAAATTCAGCATGGAGACATGCTGCTGATGTGGCTAGGGATTGTCAAGTCACTGGTGGTGGTCCTGCAGCAGAACAACCTCTCTCAGCCCCAGAAGTATTCCTGGCAAACCTTGTAACACAGGACATCTCCCAGGCATTCATCAGCTAATATGTTGTGCATGCGGGTGCCATCCACTCCTCTCAAGAGGGGCATCCAGGCATGCTTAGTTAGATCAGCATTGGAATACTGTTGTATTCAGTGTGTTGAGGTGTATATAATTTTACATGGGTGTCAGGTGTTTTATGGGGGCGGTTAGCTGCTGTTTTAAGCTCATGTATAGATTGTGATCCACATACCTGTTAACATAGCAGCTACTGTAAATGTGAGATATTTGTACGTTTTATCCCTGTTATAATATAACATGTGGTGCTGTTGCTATTACCTCTCCCTCAATTTTTTTTCAGGACCATCAGGAATTGGAAGAGACTGTGCTGCTGCTGCTGGTAAGCACAACATTGTTTTGTCAGAGATGTAGATATAGTTATGTTTTGTCCATGAGATTCTTGTTTAATGAGTAATTATTTCCAAATAATTACAGATTGGGGTTAGAAAATAATGTCCTCATGTCCTACTGTGTGAGGTTGGGGGTTATACAAGTCTGTAATAGTGACAGCAGTGTATACAGCTTAACATATATTGCACCATAGCACTACATAGTATAATAGTGCAGGTATTAATGTATTGCTTTTTCCTTTTTATCACAGGTGACCAGGGAGGTTGATCTTTGTCCCCTTCACAACCTGATGTCAGTGTCTCTTCAGACTGATGATGACGGTGGGCAAATTGAGGCAGAGCTAGGGGTTGCAAAGGCTGAATCAGACACAGAGGTTGACATCCCTCGTCCACCCTCATTATCACCATAAACATTCAGTATGGCTACACATACCCAGTCTCCTCAGACCATGGATATTGGACAGTAGGAGGATGGGGACATTGAACAGGGAAGTGTGGCTACTGTGACTTCATTGACTGTTGTCACTGGCCATAGTCAAACAGTTAGCGAGGGTCCACACAGGCGGATTGATAAGGGTGCTTGTAGGAGGCCTGCTACCATCCACCAGCTGTCGCAGGTGTCTCTCAGTGTATTTTTAGGACCATCATGGAGGCAAAGGCACGTTCAGAAAGGAACTCCTGATGAATGCTCAGGGTTATGGACGCAGCACATTCTGACATCCATGACTGCCTACACAGTGTTGCTGATGCCCTGGAACAGTTGACTGACACAGTGGAAAGAGGTAGGTCTGGGACAGATTTCACACTATCTGTCTTGAAATGCACATTGTTTGTGATGGAA
>NC_056738.1:405428744-405501244 GCF_019279795.1 Protopterus annectens
GTTTCTGTGTGTACCCCATTATGGCATTCTTCCTTGGGTGTATGTGCATTTCTGATGGATATCATCATCCACAGTTCCACCGTGTAGCCAGCATCCCCAGTAAATGTCCCCGTGAGCTGTCCTCCCTAGCAAACATATGGTAGAGCTGTGATGTGTGCCAAATATGGGAGTCAAGATAACTGCCAGGGTTGCCAGCACATGCATTCATGATAATCCCCTAAATATTGCACACGATTTGGCAGTTGATAGCGTGGTATCCTTTGTGGTTAATGTAGATTCTATCCTGCTCACCAGGTGGTGCCTTGATGTGTACATGAGTGCAATCTATGGCACTCAGTACTTCAGGGTGGTGTGATACATGGTAAAATTGTTATATATTGCATATATTGCTGGCCCTCACCTCAGGAGAAAGGGGAAAAGATATGTGTTGACTGGCATGTGGGAGCATAGCATCAGGGAATTGGTGGAGTATTCTGGATGCAGATGCTTGTGACACTCCCATCATGCCCAAAGTTGGTATTTGAAGTACCTGTAGCTAGTATTCAAAGGGCTACACATACCTTAGTTTCCACTGGGATGGGTTCCCCTCTGTTAGCTCTGGCTCTGAGTTGAGGGTGGAAGAGCTCACTGAGTTCTTGTAATATGTCCCTGTCCACCCTGTAGCGTTCTACAATCTCCAGCTCATGTAGCTCCTGGAAGGTTACTTGGGCCTGAACACTCTTCTCCTTCTCGGCCTAGGCATATTGTCAGCAGCACCAGCAGCACTGACTTCAGCATACAGATGTAGAATAGCTGCAGCAGCCCCTAGCATTATCTCAGTAAAAATTTCCATGTCTCTACTCCAATGGTTCAGAGTATTGAGGGAAAATCAGAATGCAGGATGCATGCATACTTTATACAGTTCTGGTGTAGGTCCACCATGTGGGATTGGGTAATTATGGTGCAGTTCACTTGTTTAGGGTATAATTGATATGATTTAAAGGTCCTTCTTTATTGAGCAACACGGAGCTATGTGCTGCATAGTGCAGCATAGCTAATACAATACTATATATTAGTAATTGAATATATCCATTTATATTCATAGCTACATCATGACTGTGACGTGGGTGGTCTGGTCATGTGAACATGCTAACCTACACGCAAACTGTTTGCAGCAAGTGGTGCTCTGTGCAAACACATGCACTGAGCATGAAATATCCTAAAAGTAACATGACACACCATCCCGATGTCATCCACATTCAGTGGGAATATGAACACCTGGTAGGAGCCTACATGAAGTGGATATATGGACATGGTCGGTCCCTTTAGCGATTCATCAAATACAGGGCATTTACCCCTTATTTGCAAAATATTCATGCTGACAGCCTGGAAACTGCATGGTTCATAGACGTGTAAGCTGGGTAACAGCATGAATGCAACATTGTACAGACCTGATGCAAGGTCTTATAGTACATTTGTCTGAAGTACATTGTAAGTATTATTTTACAAATTTTTATTTTATTTTTATGTTAAGCATGTTCGCGTAATGCAGAGCATAGCACAAATATTTGGAAATTTAAAAATAAAATATTAATTTCACATAATCCCTGCTGTTTTCAGACATCCACAATGTATGTTTTGAGCATTTATGTATGTGATCTTACCTTTTCAGGGGAATTATGTCCATATTTGTGGACTTTTACATCCCCTTCTTCCAGTGTAGACTCCTGTACACGGAAAATTTCCACATACACTACTGATATGGACACAGAGTCTACATAGATGCATTTTGGCTTTTTGGATCGCTCCACCTGGCTAATTTGCATGAAATTTAGCTACTTACACCTAAATTTGCATTGCACAGACGTTTCTCTATTTGCACGTGCTTGTGCGCTGCTACACAGGGTTTACTGAATTTAAAACTGTTTGCACCCATGCAGTCATCGCAGCACGAGTCACACATGCTAAAAAATTTTATGTTAGCATTATTGAATTTCCTTTTATGTCTGTATCATTACTAATAAAGAAAGAAAGAGACAGGTAGAGAAGTATGCCCAGTTTTCAACATAACTAGATTTACATCTGTTATCTTGTTGCAGGTTTCCTGTATTGTTGTAGTAGTTCATGAATATAATGAAGAAACATTGTTTCAAGAGAATATGTCAGAGAAATTCAGTCCTTACGGATAGCTGTTAAGACATTTCAGAGCAGTCGTCTGAACATCTTAATACCAAAGTTACTGATGGAGGAAAGCCTGTGGTTTACCGAGTCCACTAAAGTATTTCAGGCAGATCTTATGTAGCTCTCTCTCAAATGCTCCAGCTTTTCTTTCTTAAGTCCTATACATTCTCAATTAGTCTGATGCCATTAGCTGTGCACTGATTCTGGGCAAATGGCTAATTAGTTTTTTTTTTTAATACTGAAGTATAAATGACAGATTCACAGTGGATTGAAAGAAAGGAAGAATTATCTCATTTCTCCAGCCTGCAATTATGACAGTTAATAGGAATGGGAGGTGTAGGCTCTCAACGCCAGCTATTTCAGAAGTATAGAGCTTATTAATTAGGACTCTAGCCTTTTAAGAAAGCCAGTGCTGTGAAAAAACATACTTTCTAAAGTTGTTTGTGTTCTCCCATATCTCCCTTAAGCAAAAAGTCTCTTCACGTCAGCTCTTTCTTAGTCTATTTTTATTTTAATAATATTTTGTATGCTTAATGTTTATTTTCACTGCAGAAGTATATGATGGTGGAGGGGGTTGCATGTGAATAAAAGTATTGGTATTAGCTAAGTTTTTTTTCCAGTGCTTTGATTCATATTTCTTTATTTTGTTGTTTTGACTATGAACTTTTAATGCAAATTTACTGCACAATTGTTAGTGCAAGCCACTAGGGCAGTGTTTGTATTTTAAACACATATAAAGATAAATTCAGTTTAAGTATATCTGGAAATCATTACCATAACCTCTAAATCAGCCTACTCAAAGCTCGTCAAACATCTATGTACATCTTGGATGAAAGGAAATATAAAGAGTTAAAGTCATTTAATGAGAGCAGCTGCATAAAATAATAATGTAGGATAAAAATTACCACCAGGTTGTAACAAAAAGGGAGTGGCACTGTAATATCATATCACTAAAATTACAAGGGTTGCAAAGCTTTTCTGCACAGTTAGTTTGCCGAAAACATATTGAGTGAACATTTAATTACAAGAAGCAAAACATATATGATTTCCGACTGCAGTAATAGCTGCCCTGAAATGCTGACCCATATATGTTAAATTATAAACTGTAACTGAAAACTACAAGCTGACAGAGCAGTGTCAATTTCATAAATTCTGAAATGCCAATAAATGTTTTAACAAAAGAAATAGGTTCATAGGTTCATACTAGGCTATCTGCCCTAGGGCATTTATAAGCCTAGCCAGAATGTGTTTGGCTTTCGCCACCCATTTTAAATTTATTTTGCTATGCCCTTTTTCGAGTTTAGTATACTGTGCCTCTGTCTAACAGTGACACAGAAGTGATACCCGGGGTAAACCTACAATCTCCCATCCACTCATCAAGATTCCTCTTGAAGAGAGTCAATGAGGAACTCTGCCTAACCTGGACTGGGATTTTATTCCAGAGTGAAGGGAGCCTCTGGGTTATGAATCTGTCCCTCCAGCATGTCCTATTTATTTCAGTGCTGAGGTTCAAGTCTCTCGAGCGTAGCCTGATGGGATTTGGATTTTCTGAGGTGCAGCATGTCCATTAATTCCGGGTTGGACATGGCTTTATACGTCAGGCACAGATCGCCTCTAAACAGGTGGTATGCCACTGAGTAGAGCTGGAGTTTCTTTAACCGGGCAGCATATGGCATCTGTTTGAGCCCTTTGATCCTCTTGGTGAGGTACTTTTGGGGTCTTTCCAGTTGCTGCAGGTGTCTGGTAAGGTACATCCCAAAAGGGGCATTGTACTCAATTTTGGGCCTGATGAGGGATGAGTAAAGAGGCACGATGACCTCCCCTGATCTAGATGTGAATCCCTTCATGATTAGGTGGGCTATATAAAATGTTTTTCTAACCACTTTGGCCATGTGGTTGTCAAATGAGAGATTGTTATCAACTTGGGTCCCCAGGTCCCTAATTACTACTTCTGTATTTAATGGATTACCACCTATGTGGTAATTTGTGGGCACTTTGTTTTTGCCAAAGGGGATGACTATACACTTTTTGGCATTTAGCTTGAGGCCATGGCTCTGGCACCAGTTGTCTGTTTCTATGAGGCCCTTTTGGAGGATGCTTGTGTCGGCTGGAGTCATCTGCAAACTTGGTCAGCCACAGTCCTTCCGTGTTGGCCTGTACCTCTGAGAAATATATACCGAACAAGAGAGGTCCCAGGACTGTGCCTTGTGGGACACCACTTGTAACTGGTTTGGAGTCTGACATGGCTCCAGCAATTCTAACCATGTGGGTTCTGTCCTTGAGCCAGTTTGCAATCCATCTAGTGACATAGGGGTTTATATTTAAGCTGGTGAGCTTATCTATAATGCCCGAGTGGGGTATTGTATTGAAGGCTTTTGCGAGGTCCAGGTAGGCTGTGTGGACCACCTTCCCCTCGTCAATGGCCTTGGTGACTGTTTCAAAGAAATCAACCAGGTTTAAGAGGCAGGATCTGCCCTTAACAAAGCCGAACTGGGTAGGATCCAGTGTTTGTAGGTCCCCAATATCTTTATTTATGAGGTCCATGATGATCCTTTCCATAGCTTTGCAGACCAAGCTAGTCAGGCTTATGGGGCGATAGTTTCCAGGATCCGTTGAGGCACCACCTTTATGGAGAGGGATCACTGTTGCTGCACGCCACTCTTTGGGCACATATCCTGTAGTAAGGCTGAGATTGAACAGTAGTTTTATGTTTGGGTTTAGCTCTTCTTGGAGTTCATGTAGGACGCAGCCTGGGACACCATCTGGTCCCATTGATGCTGTGTTTTTCCTTTGGAGAGGGTGGCTCTTACCTGAGCATCTGAGATGTCAGGGGCAGCACTCTGCTGGGATAGATATTTGCCCTTTTGGTGGGGAGTGGGGGGAGAAGTTTGCGCTGAACCTGTCAGCTAGGATGTTGGCAATGTCTGTGGGTTCGGTTTATTTTTTGTCATTTTGGACTAATTCTGAGCATATCTGGGAATTACCACCCAGGTTCCTAACATAACTAAAGAAAGCCTTGTGATTATTCTTAGTGTCCTGTGCAATTTTTCTCTCGAAGCTGGCCTTAGACAATTTTATGTGTGCCCGTAGTTTTTTGCTAATACTGATCAGTGATGCCTTCCCTTTTTGGGATTTTGCTCTATCATTTAGTAGCTTCCTCCTTCTATTGTATAGTTTGTTTATGGCTGGGGTCCACCAGACAGGATGTCTGCCTTTGGAGGATTGGGTCTTGGTTTTATTTGGGATCGCATGATCCATGCATTCCTGAAGGTGTTCATAGAATGCGTTTATAAAGGATTCTGCGGTCTGGGCCGTATTTTCCACAGGCCCGGGGGCTTTGAAGGATTCCACCTCAGTTTTGAGGAGTGTGAAATTTGCTTTAGAGATGTTTTTCACTGTGTTTTCTGGGCAGGGGGTGGCATAAAAATGCATTTTTAAAACCTACTGTGTGGGCTGAGGATTCACAACAAATGTACATTTAGCCTGTGTGAATATCTTAGATTAGTATCAGTGAGGCACATGGTTTCTTCAGTAGAATATATATTTAGAGAAAGGAATGCAGAGGAACTTTACAAATGCATTATTCTTTTGCCTAGTGCACTAGAAAAGTTTTGCGTTAGAGGATATTATGCTTTGCTCATTTTTCAAAGGAGCTTATCCTAGTGGTAATTGAGTGGAAGGTAGGGGGATTATTTTGAATTATAGGGCCATTATGTTCCGTATTGTATAAGGACTTTTTCTATTGACTCAATAGTGGTTACATTATTATATGACCAGTTTTATAATTAATAACCAGGTTTATTTCTTGCCGGATTGTACATATGGGATATGTTTAGTAAACATTATTGAGCTCTGTTTTTGCGTGGACAGGTGGCACAATTTACAAATATTGGACACCATTATTAGTGGTGCCTTATTTATTATTTTTTGGATATTTGGGCCCGTTAACCATTTGACAGCAATTTATGGGGTCTTATATTACCACTTTTTGCAATTGATTTGTATGCTTATACCTGTTCATTGTGGATATTAGATGTATTATTATATTGGTTTTGGTTATAAGCAGGGTCTATACATATAGCTGATTTGATTCTTTTATACAATCTGATCAGATCCATATGTGTGGTTGCTGTTAACATTGTTGGGTGGTATTTTCTTGATTATCAACAATCATAGAGGGACCCTTATTTATGGTCAAACCAATAATATCTTAATAATATTATAATATTTACTTACTTTCAAGCACATATTGGAGATTTTGAATATTCATGGTAGATTAAGTCCTTTGCAGGTTATATTCATGTAATGGTCAATATAATGGTTTGGGACATGGACTTACAAGATAGTATATGCATATCTGTTTTGTAATAGGAATTACCCCTACAGGGTCAGGACACATTGGCCTTTCTTTGCATGTTATATGTTCCCCATTAGACAGTTGTGAGTTTATATATTGTGCCTTTACTATTTAAGGTACATAATTGGGATTGGTTCCTAATTATACTAAATTTGACCACTTTAATGGTCACTATAGTATTATGTTATAATCTATGGAAGTGGACAAGAGGCTTTATTAACATTTATGGGTCCTCATTTTAGATTGGACTAGAACTGTAAGTCCTTATTTCCATTTGAGCTTCGAGTAATTCAAAACTTCTTCTACTCTAACCAAAAGTTTTTGAGCTGAAGTTCTGGTTTTTTGACAGCCTCCTTTTTTTGGCTTCTTATCAAGGGGTGTTTTTCTTCATCTTCTGCATCAATACACATCAATCTTATAGTATTCTTATTTTGGACGCAGCTGTTTTTTCTATTAAATTTTTTTGGAAATTTTATTTTTTGAAAGCTGTTATTGTCCTTATTAATAACCTATCTTTGCTGTCGTGGTATCATTGATTGACCATTATTGACAGCTACATAGCTTTTGTGGTTATTGTCCCTGCCATTATGGATTTGTCCAGTCTCATTTCTGGATTAGTGGCTGATAGAGAGGATTTAGGGGTTTTTGGTTTGAACCCAAACAAAAATGGGAATGGAGATCAGTTGGGGAACAGTAACCCAGATATTACAAGTCAAAAGTTAATTGATGACCTGAATAGGTTATTAAGGGCTCTACGAGCAAATGTATGGCACAGTAAGCTTTTTAAGGCTTATCAGGCAGTGAATATTACCCCAAGGGGATTAAGAATATGGATTATTCCGCATGTGAGTGATGCAGATGATGAATTAACCACACAGTGGGCGAAAATACAACATGAAGCCACAATGTCTTTTGTGGTCCAACTTTATAAATTCCATAATCGAGCCATAGATAAGGGGCTGTCTGAAATCATGATTTTGGCAGATAAGTTAAAAAACTTTGAACAGGAGCCTTCTTTTGAAGGCAAATTGAACAGAGTGGCTCAAGAGTTGAAAAAATTTGATGCTGAATTACGGTTACGTAAGATGAAAAAATTCAATAGAGACCAAGAGGATTATTCCCGGGGTAACCCATTTTCGTTTCAATCTAAGCATGTGAGATTTAATAACCTCCCAATGTCAGATAAGAAAAGGAAAAGACCCAGATCTATCTTGAGGAAAAGTAATTACAATGTTACCTCATCATGTGATGATACATCATCAGGGACTGACAATGAATCCCTGACAGCAACAGGATCACCATTGCCCAAAAGAAGCCCGGGGGTAGCCCCTTTAGGAGTACACGTAGACGGGGTGGGCGCAAACACAAAAAGAATACACAATGTACAGGGACTATTGGAGTTGGCATTGGGGACTTAAATCAAAACACTGTTAACAATATTCTAAATTTGTCTGATTATGTCTTGTCTGATCTACATGTGAAAATCTTGAATAAAGGCCTTAATTTCATACCTGGCACCATCATTTCTGAAGACGTATTTGCACAAGATTTGTCTAGTTTTTGTAGATTAATTAACCTGAAAATGTTTTTTGGGGATTCTGGTCTGGATTTTGAAAAGGGGAAATTTACATATCATTCATCTAATTTCTCCCCACCCATGAATACTGTGGTTCACCAATTTCAAAATAGTGTCCTTAGGGATGTTCATTTTCATGGTTCAAGTTTGGCCTGGAAACACAATAACATAACTGCCAGGGAGAAACAAGCCATTCTGGAACTCCAGAAAAACAAACAAATTGTGATTACAACGGCAGACAAAGGTGGGGCAGTTGTAGTACAGAATTGGGATGATTACAACAGTGAGGCCCACAGACAGTTATCAGACACTAGATACTACAACCACATGGTTAATGACCCTGTACATAGATTCACCAAGTGTATCGAACTTTTCCTTAAAAATGCTTTTGATAGGGGTGTAATTTCCAAAGACACTCTATATCAACTAACAATTAAGGATTGTAACTCTCAATATATTTACTTTCTTCCGAAAGTGCATAAAAATCTTACACACCCACCGGGGAGACCTATAGTGTCTGGAAGAAAATATCTAACTGAACCCCTGTCTTTGTTTTTGACAAAACATCTCAAACCTTTGTTGGGTTTTCTTCGGTCAAGATTAAATGACACCACTAGTTTTCTACAAATCATATCTGATGCTCAGTTGGAAAAAGATTGGTTTTTATGTACGCTTGACGTATGTGCCTTATATACCAATATCCCACACCAAGCTGGCCTTCAGGCTTTGGCATATTGGTTGGAATATGCAGGTCTATATGGTTCTACATTCAATGAATTCTTGGTCGACATGGCTAGATATGTCCTTACTTGCAATGTTTTTTATTATAAAGACAATTGTTATTGGCAAATTAAGGGCACGGCTATGGGGGCTTCCTTTGCCCCCATATACGCTGACCTTTTTATGGCTTATGTCGAAACCAAGTTAATTTATGATTCCACAAGAAATACTTTTCTTTCAGAAATGGATATTTGGAGACGATATCTTGATGATATCTGGCTAGTGTGGAGGGGTACTGAGTCTAGTTTGTTGGCTTTTGTACAATATTTGAACAACAATGAATGGGGTCTAGGGTTTACAGAACAACATGATACCCATAGCATGATTTTTTTGGATGTTGTCATACGGAAACTCTCTGATGGCACACTTGAGAGTGAGACATATAGGAAGTTCCCTCAGTACAATTCATTGCTGCATGCTACAAGTTTTCATGCTCCACACATAGCCAATAACATCCCGAAATCCCAATTCATCAGAACCAAACGGATATGCTCACAACATTCAACATATCATAAAAATTCGGAGGACCTCACATACAGGTTCAAACAAAGAGGTTACAAGAAAGGCGTTGTAGCAAATGCCAGGAGTCAGGTGCAAGGCATGGAGCGTAGTCAGTTGCTTCAATATAAGGACAAGGATAAGGCCAATACATCACCAAAACCACTTAGACTTACAGCAACTTATGGAAGAAACACCATTGGTTTTGTCAATATTGTACAGCGTCATTGGAATATTTTGCAGAGTGATCCAGAAGTTGCTAGGATTATCCTTGACAAATGTATGTGCTCATACAGAAATGGTAAAAACATGAAATCTTATTTCAACCATTACAAAACTGGAGACAGGAGGGGCAGGGATAAAATACAAACTACTATTTCTGGACACAGTCTGTATGGTTGTTTCCCTTGTGGTCATTGTGTAAATTGTAAATATATATGTACCACAAAGGAATTCTCAAGTCGCAACTGCTCAAAGGTCTTTGATATAAATATCTTTTGCAACTGTAGTAGTGATTGGGCCATTTATATGGCCACATGCAAATGTGGTGCATTTTATATTGGACAAACCTCTAGGTGTCTAAGGTTACGTATCTCAGAACATTATAGTAATATTAAACAGAAAAAGCTTACGAATGCATTGTACAAACACCAGTTGTCACACCCATCAGCAATATTTCTATTCACAATTATTGATGTGATTCAGGGTGACCGTAGAAATAAAATTGGTTGGCATGAGATTTTAAACAGGAAAGAAAAAAAGTGGATCATTAAGCTGGGTGGGCTTTTCCCTCCAGGACTTAATGAATATTTATAAATTTTCCACCAATGGAATTGTATGCTTGCATATTTAATAGGCATGAAATACTTTGAGTTTTGATACACTGATGAAGGCTGTGTAATTTACCAGCCGAAACCGGTATGTGTTTTTGTCTGCTGTGATGCTTTAACTACAATACAGTTTTTTTGATCACTACTTGCTGGCTCCAATCTTGTTTTTTGCTGTAATTGAGTGTAGGTCATGAAACCAGTGCTGGACAGGACACTGACACACACACACTCATATCCATACATGCTCACCTCACCTACATAGCTGGTGGATTGCCAAATGAATCTATAAGCATTTCTCTGGAATCTTCTTCTTCTGTTAGGGGCCATCATAGTGGAACAACGGTCTGCAGAACAATTGGTAGTGGAGTTTTATGGTGTCAAGTTGCCAACCTGGCCAACCTTCCACTGAAGGCACACACACTCACACCTAGGGCCAATTTAGAGTGTCCAATCCACCTGCAGCATGTCTTTGGAATGTGGGAGGAAACTGGAGCACCCAGAGGAAACCCACGTGACTACAGAGAGGACATGCAAACTCCACACTGAAGGCACCCCAGCCAAGAATCAAACTGGAGAACCTCTTGATGTGAGCTGGCAATGCTAACCGCTGCAACACTGTGGCCACCCTAAGCATTTTTATGGAATATGGAAGTAAAATGCCTCTTCCACCATGAAAATCTATGCAGATGCAAGGAGAACACACAAACTTCAGATGGAAGCAGCCCAGGCAGAAAAAGGAGCCAAATGCAGTATTGAGACATTATTTACTGGTGTACCACATGCAACTAGCGGAAAATTATTTTTTTCCAAATCAGTAAAAATAGAGAAAGCTAAGTCATTGGCTTCAAGTAACAACCAAAGAAAATCATAGTTTAGGGTTACCACCTGTCCCTCTTTGGGCAGTTGTGTCCTATGAAAAATCCTAAAAAATGGCAAATGTCCTGAGATTTTAGGACAAAAATATTTCCTATGTTTTCTTTAGTAGTTGCATAAAACAGCTATTTTGTATATGAAACACCTAAATGTCATATGAAATAGCATAAGCAACTCAAATACTACAAGAATGAGATTTTATTTTGGCAAGAAAGTGACGTTCTGACCTTTGCACTGGCCATGGGTATGTTTTGTCCTGCAGTATCTCACATTTCTACAAAAAATGTCCCACTTTGGGCATTTGAAAAGTTGGCAACCCTATCATAGTATGTGTTGTAATGGGAGTTCTCCAAGAAAAATGTTTCCAGGTGACAGGGCTGGTCTTCTCCATTGTTCGCTGATTCATATGACCTTCACCTTCTCTATCATTATAGTTTTCTACAGATGCATAGGATAATGTAGTCCTACTTTTCTAATTGATTATAAGTGCAGATATACAGTAATGATTTGGAAAAAATAATGTGTATTAATGTTATTTTGATGACACACAATAACAACTTGAGATAAACAATCTTTTCTAAATGATTTTACTGTAGATTAACTACATGCTACTGTTTCCTCAGGCATAATCACAAAATAATTTCACAGACTACTTAATTCAGTTATTACTTTTCACATAAATAAAAAATGCCATATATAAACTTGAGTAATTTGTGCTAAATAAGATATAATGGGTTCATGTGTATGATTTATTAAAGACTTTATGTAATAACTCCCCAGCTGAAGCTTGACTTTATGAAATGATTATTACAGAATCTATATAAAAGTCACCTAGTGAGTTCATGCTATTAACAAGATAGAGCTCATTGTACCATATAAGATGTGTTGTATGTCAAATATTAATCTGTTAATATGAACTGGAACTTGTTTTCATTCATTTTAAGAAAGATAACAACAGAAAAATTCCACAAGTTGAATGAAACGTAAATAAGTTTTCATACAGTTTCCTCAGCCACATAAAAAAGACACTAAACATGACTGAAAATAGACTAATTTGACATCAAATTCCAGCTGCTCTTCTCTACTTCAGTCTTATAAAAATATGGCAGAGAAAAGCTATACCCAAGTATTACATATGTTGATGGTGGAGAAGGCCATTTGGCTCACATTAACATTCTGTACCTCTGGTATGGGTCTACCTTAATATGTTGACTGGAGAATTAGTTAAGACATACAACACACAACACAGAAGCTGTTATAAGAGATCTGGGAACACGGGTTGACAGGAACCTCTCTTTTGACCACCATACTACCACTGTGGTCAGAAAGTCCTTCTATGTGGCACATCTCATTATCAAGGGTTTTGCATCCAGGAAGAAAGAGGTCATTGTCTCCCTCTACTCTTCCCTCATTAGGCCAATCATCGAGTACAATGCTCCATTTGGCATGTACCTCTCTAGACACCTGCAACAACTCGAGAGGCCGCAAAAGTACCTCACAAAGAGGATCCTAGGCCTTAAACACTTGTCCTATATGGACAGACTCAAAAAACTCCAAATATTCTCTGTCTCATATCGCCTACTTAGAGGTGATCTCTTCTTGACATATAAAGCCATGTCTGACCCAGCTCTGTTAGAAATGCTACATCTAAAAATTGTCAATCCCTGTGCACCACACGTTCCAGAGACCTCCACCTCATTACTGCAACCAACAGAACATGCTGGAGGGACAGATTCCTCACCCAGAGACTGCCCATGCCATGGAATAGACTTCCCATACATGTCAACAGAGCACCTCGCTGTCCCTCTTCAAGAGAAATCTTGACGAGTGGATGGGAAATAGAAAATTCACCCCGGGGATCACTCCAGTGGCTGTACTTGACAGAGACACTGGGAACTAAGGTTGGGTGGCACAATGCAAGGGTAATCCTATGGGCAGGCTTGTAAAATCTCCAGGGCCATTAGCCTAGTACACACCTATGAACCTATGTTGAACTGGAAACATTGAAACTCCTTTATTACAGTAAAGCGGGGAAATGGGGTTTTGTCTTTTTCCCATTGTAGTGTGATCTTGGAGTTAGTATAGATAATTAGCAGTGGGTGTGGAGGGTGCAGGGTGGCTTGCCCCCCCCACAAAAAGTACACATATTTTTATGTTCATTGATATTCTGGAGTTTCAATGTTTCTGGTTCAACGTTGTGAGTGTTGACAATTTCTCCAGTCGGCAATTTAATATAGATCTGCTCTTCTAAATGTTGCAGATCCTAACTGCTTGTAAGAATTGCTATGGCTGTCCCATGCATGTTATATATTTGACAATATCAGATTTCTCTCAGAGCTATTTTGTACAACAAAACAGAATCAAGTGGTAGTCAACAAAATAAAGAAACAAACATTCAAACAAACATGCAAACACATTTAACTTTTTATGAGGCGAGGAAGAATCCCCCACATGTTCTCTACATGTAGGTGGAAGGGTTCATATAATTATAACTAGCTCTGAGACTGTTGCAGTGTGAGAGACTGCAAGCTCTTTGTGGTGCAATTTTGAAAATGATGGATGACAATGTTTTAGCTAACATCACCTGAGGAAACCAACTAAATATACAACCATCAAGTCACACATACTCTTGTATTACTTCACGTTTTTTGAATGTAATAATCACCTTTACCATACATTCTCAAATTCATTCAGAGTATGACCCTACAATATCTCTAGGAAAACTACTTCAATCATTAACTACCTTTTCTGTGAAAAATATTTTCTTACATAACCCCCTGACATTTAACCTTATATCATAGACATTTATTTTCTGAAATGCCATATCAGTTTTTACTTGCTGGATCCCCTTGAGGTATTTAAAATATTTCTGTTATGTCCCTGTTATTCTTTCTTTCCTTAATGCATTAATGTACACATATCATTTGTTGATATGTCTTTGTATGGCTTCTTGTGAAGTCATGCTTCATTTTTATAGCCCATTTCTGAACTGTTTTTATCTGGTTTACATCCTCACAGAAGTCAGGTTTATATAAAAGTACACACTATTCTTTTTCATATATTACAATTGTATGTAAAGAATGGTGACACTTTCCATACATCACAGGGTCCTATTTGACTTCTGTGCTTCTTTATTGTATTGGTTGCTTCCTTGCACATTACCTCATATTATTACCTACCATTCTAACTTTTTATTATTAATATATTGCTCTAGCTATGTAACCCTTCTGGTTTATTATTCCCATATGAGCATATTTCCAGCTTTTACATTAAATTTAAGCTATATTTCAGACCCTGCCAGTCTTCTCAGCCTGTTGATTTTTTTATACCATTTTGTAGATTGGCCCTATTACATATTGCTATTCTATCAGCAAAAGGCATACATTTTCCTTACAGGCCTTTTGCAACACTACATATATAGTTCTTGAAGAATACCAGCTACAATTTTCAACAGTCTGTCACCTGCATGAACTCCATTTATTATTACCATTTGTGTCCATTCATTTGGTTACTGCTTTTCTCATGCTGTCACCTTTATGACACATGCTGTGCTTCTGTCTAATGTGGTCAGTAAATATTTTTGGTAATTATTGAATCCCTGTCCCCATATTTTTCTAACTTCTAAGAGGTGACATGTACAGCCCCTTTTGTCTTCTACTCTAGTGACCCTTACAAAGAACACTTAGAATTCTGGACATTACCTTCTTTCTGTAAATCCCTGCTTAGTTCTGGTGATTTACTAGCTTCCTAACATCCCATACGTCTTTCCTTAAGCCAATTTCTTGATTTTATTTATTTATATATTTATTTATTTATGCTTTAACATAGCTGAGATCAATCTGATGAGGTGAGTCTACAATTCTTGTCTTGTTCCCGCATTTAGGAAGAGGAATCATATACCCCAGGATTCAATAAAGTCAGTGTAGGCTCAGTGTAGAGCCTACATGGAATTCATCTGTGTACACAGCCACAGGTCTCCCTCAACAGTGCACCACACATATTAATTATGGTACGCGCCTAAGGGAGCTCAAAGCAACATGAATATTTAATCTTTTGGCCCATTAACCTAGACAGAAAGGTCTACAAGACATTTTATTTCATTAAATTGGATTTATTTTATTTTTTTTATGTTTATGTGCTTGTTTGTGGGGTGCAACACATTGTTTAGCTATGCTTAGCTTTGTGCACCTATACATCAGACATCCGCTAGACATCTAAAATTAGAAATCAGATGAGTTAAATTTCATTTATTTTTATCTTTATGTGCTTGTTTGTGCAAAGCACCACATTATTTAGCTATGCATAGTGCGGCATACTTAAGCATTAGACATCCACTAGACAGCTAAAATAGAAACTGGATGCATTCAATTGTTGTAGTTCTACAGTGCTTAGCAAAGCACAAGCACAAACCCGCGCAGAGAAGCTGTGCTATGCTTACAGCACCTTCGCAGTAAATCTGAAGATATATGAGTTCCCTTCACTATTGCAGTGGCTAGATAGGTTGAGTCATGACCTATAGTGTAGTAGGTCCCGGGTTTGAGTCTTGGGCAGTAATACTTTTTACATATAGTGCTGTGAAACTGTGTTAGGTGACTGAAACCTCGGTTGACTTTAAATTAAATAATTGTAACATTTAGAAAAGCTGCACAATGCTAAGCAGTGCTTAAACATGGACAACAGTCTTTTCCTGTTTGTGCATTGCTAAGCTTTTTTTAAACATGGTTTGTGCAAGTTTGCACAATGCTAAGTGATGCGGCGCATTTTTGAAAGTTACAGTATGATGTGCAAAGGCCGGAATGCAGCCTAGTAGGCAGGAATTTCACATTATTCCTTGGAGCCTGACCTTGGCTGTGGGTATGGCTGCTGTCATGGGGGAAGGTGTGCACTTTAGGGCACAAAGGTGGGGTGTATAGGAGTCCAGGGTTTTCACTGGACACCTGGTAGAACTCTATGGACCCCAGCTGTTGCAGGCTGACTACCAGGGCTCAGAGTGTAAGTCTGAGGCCTGGGATAGTATGGCCAAGGACCTAACCAGTGCAACTGGTATCCCCCGCATTGGTGAGCAGTGTCGTCACCATTATGATGACCTGTATCTTAGGAAGAGGGCAAACTTGGACACCTGGATCCAACAGACAAGGGATGGGCACACCCCACAGATATGTAAGTATGTTTTCCAGCAATTTATAAATAAACACGCTGAATCTGTGCAAAACTGGTATGCATAATGTTTTCCTCCTCTTACCACAGCTGCAGAAGAAAGGGGTTGCAATGTCCAATCCCAAGCAAGGCATTTGGCTAGGAAGAGGCAAGCGCGTGGTATATCAGAAAATCAATAAAGTAATAACTTAATGCATAATTTAATAATAAAATAAAGTAAATACAGATATTGCAGTCTTAACAATCAAGTATGAAATACCTGAGACATCATAGATTAATATTAATGTGTCCGTGCATATCTGAACTGGTAAAGCAAGTTAAAGCAAGTAAGCATGCAGTACTGTGTAGCATCGCTTCCAGCCATCAGTTAATGTTGTGGAATACCCAGATTAAGAGTCAATTTTTTGGTCTGCTCATTGTCTGAAATATGCTGTAGATTGCACTCAATAAATGAATGGGTAAATGTGTAAGTTAACAGATCTCCTAGACAGCTATCCTTGTGTATAAATGCAAGACATGAAACAACATGAATCAATAAATTGTAAAAGGAGATGGTGGTCTGATAATTAATTTTTTCAAATAAAATGTTCAGTATTCCTGTAGTCGCTGCTGTGAGTTTGAATTCCACACCAGCCAAGTGAGAAATGTACAGTAGTTACTAATGTTTTACCATGTCATAAATAACTGCTGTGCAATAACTAGATTGAGTCAATGTTGTGTTCTGCTTATTTTGTCTGAAATATACTGTAGGTTGCAGTCAATAAATGAATAGGGTAAATGTGTAAATTAACAGTGCTCCTACACAGCTATGCATGTATGTAAATCAAGATTTGAAACAACATGAATCAATAAAGTATAAAAGGAGACGTTTCTCTGATAATTTAATTTTTTCAAATAAAATGTTCAGTATTCCTGTAGTCACTACTTGTGTTTTCTAATCTGACAGCAGCCAACTGAGATACGTGCAGTAGGCAATACTGTTTTAGTATTTAGAAATAAATGCTGTGCAATACCCAGGTTAAGAGTCAATGTTGTGTTCTGCTCATTTTGTGTGATATATGCTGTAGGTTGCTGTCAGTAAATGAATAGGGAAAGTGTGTAAGGTAACAGAACTCCTACACAGCTATAGATGTGTGTAAATGCAAGATCTGACACAACATGAATCAATAAAATGGAAAAGGAGATGGTGCTCCGATAATTTATTTTTTTTCAAATACAATGTTCAGTATTCCTGTAGTTTTACTGCTTGTGGGTTCTAATCCCACACCAGCCAACTAAGAATGTCCAGTTGTCAAGTGTAATCAGTGTACATGCACATACATGTCAACTGTCCCAATTTTTGTAGAATGTACTGAATATTGCTCCATATATCTAGTCTTCTGATTTGCAGATGTATGGCATCACTTAAAATGCATTTTAATGGCAAATCTGTTATCAGAACACTTTCCTACTATTGTATCAGCACACTACGTAAGAATGTCTCTGTCATTGTGCCTTTGTGTCACCATTATGTATGGTTTGGCCCATAATGTCCCATGCTAAGAGGTTGAGAGGTATTTACGTGCAACATCATATATACAATATAATCAGTCAGTGTTCTCACATGTGAAATCTAACATATCTGGAAGTATGTAGTTGTAGTCTGTGTAGTAATATTATCTGTGAAGTTACTAATGTTATTCTTTTTTTCTCTCACCCCACCCCTTCTTTTATTTTATTTATTAATCAATATATTTATTATTATCATTTGATATTATTATATTATTTGTTATTACCTCTTATGTTGGCCATATGTATAATTTAATATTGCTTTGCTGTTAAAAAACTTCCATTTGCATTGCTTATTGTTGTGTTCCTCATTATATTATTTTCAATGTGTTTCCATTACTCATTATTGTTTTCTCTTATATTATTAATTACATTTGTTTGGGTTATATTTACTTTTCTTTTATGTTTATATTTCATTTACCACAGTGTGACAAGGTAGGCTGGTTCCTGATGATCCACCTACCTTGGCTCCCCTGGTTAAGGCATCTGGGCCCAGCACATCTGGGCTGCAGCCTGGTGGCACCCCCGCTGCTGCCCCTGTACTACCTGCTCCATTGGGTAGTTCCACCCCACAGGCTGAGGGTCGTCTCCCCTCTGGGAGTGGAGGTGGAGGGGGTGCTTTCATCATCCAAGACCAACTGCCAAGCAAGGTGTGTAGGCTTGTGTGCCAAATTGTTGGTGTATGCCTACGCTGGATGGAGAGCATGCTGTCCATCCTGGTGGGGCAGTCTTGCTCCAGGCACCAGTGTTGAGCACTGCCTCCAGAAGAGCAGTGAAGGTGCAGTGCTGACAGTCCCATGGGTGAGGACTTGAGTCACACTGCTACCATGTCTGACGTCCATGGGACCGGGATCCCCCAAAACCCACCCCAGCCAAGGTGTTCATCCCTTCTTGTGTCCTACACCAACCCTGTCTGCTGTCTTGTCTGTCTGCAAAAGCTTCCTCACCTTCCCAACTTACCTTCCCCACACACACCTATGTCCCTTCCCCAACATTCCACTCTCTCTCTCCTTATAAAAAAAAAAAGGGGCATCTACCCTGCCCACCCCACTTTGCACACTTGTCCACTGGGCACACTTAATTTGGTCCAGTTGGCTTGACAACACACTTATGTTGTCATCACCCCTCTCTCTGGGGGTGACAGCCTAAATTCAGCTAAAAACCTTTTAAAGTGCACAAGTGTTGCTGTTGAAAAAATGGATACCTATTGTTCTTTCCTACACCCTTCCTGCACATACTTACCTGCATTTCACTATGTTTTTCCCCCTGCTTGCGCCCCATTTCAGCACTGTCCTGTCTCCCCAATTTTTCTTTTCTTTAAAGAATTTTTGTGGGATGCTGCAAATAGCACAGCATCGCTAAGTTATGCTAAGTAGAGGTATATTAATATATGTATTTGAAAGCATAATTATCACGTTAAAAAAGTACACCTGTGCCCTATTTCGAACCCAATACCATTGCAACTGAAGAACAGTGCATCAACCCACCAAGACACCCAAATCTGCAATAAGATTAATGGAAAAATAAGAGTTTAATTAGGATTCTGGTAGAGAAATACATCACTATAAAGCTATACACATAGTAATAGGTATAAGTGAGGTATGCACCAGTAGGTAAGCGTGCAATTATATCTACAACATGTAAAAATATACTTGCTATAATAGTGGCTCTGTAGCTTAATCTGTTAAATGCTTTGAACACTTTAATTTTTGTTCCACGTGGTTCTGGGTTCAAATACAGTTGTGTCTAGCATTTAAAATACATGTACGTGTACACCACCATTATAAATTTTGATATGTATGATTGTCTCATCACGTATTTATCCACCCAAAGCAGTACAGATGGAATACCTGCTTCTAAATAATGAAAGTCAAAGACCTACAGATAGGGCCAGATTTTAACTATTCCTGTTATAACTCTAGAAAGTACATAGAATGTCAGGTCATGTATTAGTATGAATTCCCAGAAGAGTTTGAAGTATGTAATTAAAATGTGGCCCAGTAATGTCAGACTGCAGACCACAATGATTTGACAGTGATATTACAGCCAACCACAGCTGCACAAGTAACATACATATATGGAGGTTGTGCTAGAAGCAAGGGTTGCCAGCTCACACATTCCAGATGACGACCATAACATAACACATGACTTAGCAGTTGTCCAACTGGTTGACATAATGGTTAATGTACCCCCTACCTTGTTCTAGGACACACCAAGCATGTTGTCTTTTACTCTGTTGGTGATACCTTTGGCTACCATACTTACCTTAAACACATACCTTAATTTCCAGGCTGCCACAGGTCCCACAGTTACTCTTAAATGTTGTTGTCCTGCACATTCTTCAGCCTCTCTGTCTATGCCTATTGCCTGCAGCAGCAGCTTCAGCCTGTAGCACACACATCTGTATGTAAAATGTAGCTGCTACAAACATTCTCTCTCTGCTGACATTGTATTTTTACCCCACTAATTTTCACCTCAAAATATGAGAAATGGGGGTGGAATCTACATTGATGCCTTATATCTTGTTGAGTAGATGCATGGGATTGGTTGACTATACTGCAAATCAGCTGTGTAGGCTGCATGTAGCATTTCTGACCCACAGATTGGTTCAGAGGCAATCACCTACTAATGAGAATAATCTTAAAAAGCGAAACTTCTAGCTAGGGGAACCACTGTGGATGAGAGTTAGTTTGTATGGGTAACTCGCTGACACAGTACTTATATAGCTGTATCTTTCAGCAGGGGAGTATTGTACTCCATCAGGTATATAACCATTTTGTTTCCAACATGATGCATATGTTTGAATATACTTAGGGGGAATGGGGAATTACATCAGTAAGCCTTTCTTTGAACTGTACTGATGACATGCCATTGCTCTCCAGCTGTGTTACACGTACAGAGGATGTAGAGTACATCAAGGGTATAATGCTGTGTGTTAACTAGGTACACAGGTCTCCTGAATTCTTAGGAGGTCAGCCTTAGGGTCAGCCTAGGCCTCCTGCATGCCCACACAGCACCCTAGGCAAATGATGATACCTGTGCCACATCCCTATCATCTTTCTCATGGATGCAGGGAAGTAAAGCTATGTGTCTTGTGCACGGGGTGACCGTCTACATTAATATGAATTACTTTCATCCATTGTTGCTGTAGATATGCTACTTGTATTGGTCATTTATACATATTGTACTTTGTCATTTAGAATGTGGATAGCATGATTTCTGTATGTTATGATGGATGCTGTTGTAAGGGCTGTGGAGTCACACAATGAAATGTGTCTCATGGAAATGTTTATGTTTCACTTTCAGGATTGTGATGTACACACTGATGGGAACACATCTACAATCAACCCATCAACGACAAAGCATGGGATTGAATGTCATCACAGGAGAGAAATGTCATCAGAAAGGAAATGCAGTATAGGTTCCTGGGTTCATAGGTTCATAGATGTTTACTAGGCTAACAAACACAAGGGCTTCTTTAAGCCCAGCCATGCATCCTAAATCACTGACAATGTCTGATACCTGGGATAAGTGTAAGCAGAGGTTTGGGAGATTAAACACTTACAAGCAAGGGCCTGGGAGATGAAACATCTAACAGTTTTCCTGTCTCCATTACAGATATAAGTCCCAAACCAGGGATGCTTGTCTTGTACCCCATTCAATTGTGTAACTTGCACTTGATTTGCATTAGGGTGGAGCTCTGCTTTACGTATTTGGGAAACCTGTTCCATATAGGGTGTAGTCTCTGGGATACATACCTGTCTCTCCAGCATGTCCTATTTACACCACAGGCAAGGTGTAGGTCTGTAGAACGGGTAATTCTGGTGCTACTTGTTTCGTGGAAATGCAGGTGGTCTACACTGGGGTCTGACAATGCCCTGTATGGCAGGCATACATCTCCCCTCCCCCTCCAAAGGCTGTAGGACACAGAATACAGGGATAGGGCTTTGAAGTGGTCTGCTTAGGACATTTTTTTGTATGCCCTGTATTGGTTTAGTGAGGAACCTGTGCGAATGTTCCATTTGTTGGATATGCCTGGCTAGGTACATATGAAAGGTGGCATCACACTCAATGATAGGTCTGATGAATGCAAAATACACTGGAACAATTACTTCCTTGGACTTACATGTTATACCTTTGTTAATAAGTTGTGCAGCATAGAATAATTTCCCTAATACTGTAGACACGTGACAGTCAAAGGCTAGATCTTTGTCTATGTGTGTCCCTAAGTCCCTAACTACTGGGTCAACTGTGTTAGAGGTGTGTTCTCAGTATGATAGTTTCCAGGGGTGGATGATTTCCCAAATCACAGTGTTGTGCATTTCTTGGCATTTAGTGTTACTGCATGGCTCTGACACCAGATGTATTTTTATGTCAGCCCCTCCTGAAGAACATTTGTGCCAGTGTGGGATTCAATGACAGCTCCTAATTTGCAATCATCTACAAATTTAGTCAATCAGAGACCACTGACAGTGGCAATGACTTTAGACAAGTAAATGCCTAAGAGGAGTGCTACAAGAAATGATTCATGAGGGAGTCCACTTGTGACTGGCCTGTTTGTAGAGGTTGACTTTCCTATGTCAACTTTCTGAGTCCTGTCTGTGAGCCACTTGGCTATCCACTGGCTGACATACTAGTTTGTACCTAATGTCTTGCATTTGTCAACAATGCCTGATGTAGGTATAGTGTCACATGCCTTGTCAGGCCATGGAAAGCAGTGTGTACCATTTTGCCCTCATCCATTGTTTTGGTTACCTTCTCAAATAGGTCCACTGGGTTGGGTAGGTATGATCTGCCCTTAATAAAACCAAACTGGGCTGAGTCCAGTGTCTGGAGGTATGCTACATCTCTAGTAATCATTCCCATGATAATTCTTTTCATGGCTTTACATATCAGACTAGTGAGACATCTGGGTCTGTAGTCTTCAGGGTCTGTAGATGACCCACCTTTGTGCAGAGGGATGACTACTGCTGTTCTCCATTCATGAGGCATGATGCCTGTTTGGTGGCTATATTGAAATATTAATTCCAGAGGCCATGAAAGGTCATGTTTCATGCTATTTAGAAGGCATGCTGGGATATTGTCTGGGCCCATTGATGCATTGCACTTATTCTTACAGCATTAAGGATCTCTTCCCTCGTGATAATAGGATTACTTAGATTTGATGGTACTTTCTGAGGGAAGGTTGAGGGGAGAAAGGGGTAAAGTTGGGACTCAATTTATCAGCTAGGAGATTTGCTCTTTCTTCTGCCTTATTATAGGTGGTTCCATTTACAAAAAGATGTGCATGCAATTGTGTCTTGCCTTTGACATTGTGAACATAACTAAAGTATGCTTTGTTCTTGTTCTTGGCCTGGGAGACCACACTTACCTCAAATCTGGCTTTGGTAGACTTCATTTGTCCTCTGTTTTGTTCAACTTGATGAAAGTGCTTTTATCCTGCCCTGTGCTGCACCTCCTACATTTTGTTATGTGTTTTTCCTTCTGTTATACACCCTATTGATTCTGTGATTCCACCAGTGTGGATTGATTTTGTTAGTTTTGTACTTCTCCCTGGTGGGTATGTTTGCCCCTATGCAGCTATTAACATGCTAGTACAGGGTTTCTGTGAACATTTCTGCATAGGCTACAGTGTTCTCAGTGTTTATGGGGGCTTGAGATCTGAACAATTTATCACCTAATAGCTGGAGGTTAGCCTTAGAGTAGTTCCTGAATATTCCATGTCTAGCTGGGGGTCCATATCTTCTTTTTACTTCAAAGGAGACCAATTTGCATTCAGACCTTGCCAGGGAAGACATTACAGTACAGGGTTGTGCATGACTCACCAAAGATAGTGAGGACTAGATCCAGTACAGTTGCACCCCTTGTTGGTGTATTGGCTATCTAGTCCAGAGAGTCTGTGTTTACAAACGCCAGAAATCTGTGTGTCAGTATGTTTGTTGTCGTATAGGATTTCCAGGTAAGAGTGGGATAATGGAAGTATCCCATGAAGATGGTATCAGGTTGGATGGTTAGAGTTTCTAATAAATTTACATACATGGCATGGATGTTCTGGGTCATAGAGTGGGGCCTATAGCTTGCATGGAAGTCGAACTGGATTTTACCTGTTGTAAATTGTACATGGAGCAGCTCAAGTGCATTGTCCTGCTTGACCAGCCTTGAAGTATCTTTAGTTTTAAACTACATAGAGACACCTCGACCTTTAGCCCCTGCTTATGAGTTAGCTGATCTAAATGTGTGTAAGGGATATTTATTTTATATTTTTGTTTAACATTTGTTTGCCAGGATAGTCTGACTGGACAACAAGTGTCTGTTTTCAGCGGAGTACTGGGGAGAAAAACTCAATAAGTTTACAGACAGAAGAAAATTTTGCAAAAGAGACATTACAGAGTAGTAGCATACAGATTGTTGACTTTAGAGCAGTTAGTATACAATAAGAGATTATCACCCCTTTTTCTTGAAAATACAAGTGTACAAAACATACAGTGAGAGTAGATAAGAACCTGGTAGTTCATTGCAAGATATTTCACAATTGAATAACAGTATATAAATGTTAAAGTTTCCATATATGCATTCAAGCAAATATACATGTAAGAGCATAGATATATATATATATATATATATATATATATATATACACACACACACACACACACACACACACACACACACACACACACACACACACACACACACACACACACACACACTCACACACACACACACACACACTATATATATATATATATATATATATATATATATATATATATATACACACACACACACACACACACACACACTGGATATAGAAAGTGTACACACCCCTATTAAAATGCCAGTTTTTTGTGATATAAAAAAAGTAGACCACAATAAATAATTTCAAAACTTTTCCCACCTTTAATGTGACCTATAACCTGTACTATTCAATTGAAAAACAAACAAATCTGTTAGGGGAAAAAATGTAAAAAATAAAAAACGTACAATAAGCTGTTTGCATAAGTGTGCACACCTTTAAACTAATACTTTGTTGAAGTACGTTTTGATTTAATTACAACATTCAGTATTCTTGGGTACACACCTGCCATCAATTAAAGAGACTCTGATTAACCCCAAATAAAGTTCAGCTGTCCTAGTAGGATTTTCCTGACATTTACTCAGTTGTCTGCTACAGCAGAAGCCATGGTTCGCAGAGATCTTACAAACCATCAAAGGGATCTCATTGTCGAAAGATATCAGTCAGGAGAAGGGCACAAAAAATATCCACAACATTGGATATACCATGGAACACAGTGAAGACAGTCATCAAAAAGTGGAGAAAATGTGGGACAACAGTGACATTGCAAATAATTGGACGTCTCTCCAAAATTAATGAAACAGCAAGATGAAAAATGGGCAGGGAGGCTGCCAAGAGACCTACAGCAACACTGAAGGAGCTGAAGGAATTTCTGGTAAGTAGTGGTTGTGTAATACATATGACAACCATCTTTTGTATTCTCCATATGTCTGGACTATGGGGTAGGGTTGCAAGAAAAACATCCAGGCCTAGCTAAACTTTGCAAAACAATACATCAATTCTCCCAAAAGCATGTGGGAAAATGTGTTATGGTCTGTTGAGACCAAGGTTGAACTTTTTGGCCACAATTTCAAAAGGTATGTTTGGGGCAAAAACAACACTTCGCATCACCAAAAGAAGACCATCCCCATGGTGAAGCAGGGTGGTGGCAGTATCATGCTTTGAGGTTGCTTTTCTTTAGCTAGAACTAGTGCTTTAGTCAAGTTGGAGAGAATTATGAAAAGTTCCAAATACTATTCACTTTTGGCCCAGAACATTTAGGTGTCTGCTAGAAAGCTGAAGATGAAGAGGAAAATCACCTTTCAATATGACAATGACCCCAAGCATACATCGAAATCAACAAAAGAATGGCTTCACCAAAAGAAAATTAAAGTTTTGGAATGGCCCAGCCAGAACCCAGAACTAAATCCAATAGAAAATCTGTGGGGTGACCTGAAGAAGGCTGTGCACAAGAGATGCCCTCGCAATCTGACAAATTTGGAGCGCTTTTGCAAGGAATAGTGGGCAAATATTGCCAAGTCAAGATGTGCCATGCTGATACTCTCCTACCTAAGAAGACTGAATGCTGTAATTAAATCAATAGGTGCTTCAACAAAGTATTAGTTTAATTTTGTGCACACTTATGCAACCAGCATATTGTAAGTTTTTTATTTTTTATAATTTTTCCCCTAACAGATTTGTTTGTTTTTCAACTGAATTGTACGGGTAATAAGTCACATTAAAGGTGGGAAAAGTTTTGAAATGATTTATTGTGGTCTCATTTTTTTTTTATATCACAAAAACCTGGCATATATATATATATATATATATATATATATATATATATATATATATGTATATATATAGATATATATATATGGGTTCACTACGAAAATTGAAATCCCAAAATCTCGAGTTTCAGAATCTCGGATCGTGGAATCTCGAAATTGTGAACCTCCCCCAAAACACCACCCAATGCACTTAAACATGTGTATGCAGGGGGGGCAAACCCCCCTGTACCCCCATGTGAGTGGTTGCACCCCGCACACCCTCCGCAACTTAAATATGCCAACTCCAAGATCGCACTACAGCAAGAACAAGGGAAATCTCCCGGTCTGCGCTGTATGCCGATCTCCGTTCAGGATTTCGAAGTTTTGAAGTTTTGAGCTTCGAAATTCTGAACGGAACCCATATATATTTATATATATATATATATATATATATATATATATATATATATATATATATAGATATATATATATATGCACACACACACACACACACACACACACACACACACACACACACACACACACACACACACACACGTGCATAAATTCATATGTAGGTTATTGCTTACACATGGATAGGTATAGTTAGAGTGTGTTTGTGTTATCCAGGACAGATGGGATGTAGAAATAGTGAGTGGATGAGGCTTCAGGGGATCAATTACAGTTGCAAAGATGGCTGGTGAAGAGGTATATTTTAATTAGGCTTTTGAAAGAGGGTGTGGAGATTTGTAGTCCGAGGTCAGGGGGAAGGTTGTTCCATATTTTTGCTATTTCATGGGTAAATAGTGATTCCCCGGAGCTGTTTTTGCATGTGATGGTTTCGATTAAGGCTTTGTTGGAGGACCGAAGTTGTCTATTTGAACTGTAGAAGTTCAGCATGCCAGTCAGGTCAGGGGTTTTCTTGGGATAGTACAGAATTAGCTGAGCTAGGCTGAGTTGATGGTACCTTAATAGGTTTGGAAATTCAAGCCAGTGCAAGGCTTGTAGGGAAAGGCAGTGGTGGGATCATGATTTGGCATTGGTAGCGAATCTAGCAGTTTTGTTGTAACAGATGAAAAGTTTATTAAGATCAGTTTTGTAAAGATTAGTTAGAACTGGGGATGCATAAAGTATACTAGATAGGAGGTGGGTCCTGGCTATTGCAATTTGAGATTCGGTGGTTAGATAACTTTTACAGTGATAGAGGGAACCTAGCTTTTTGTGGACTTTAGTGATGGTTGTTGATATGTGCTTTGTGAATTTGAGTTGCTGGTCAGTGGTAACTCCTAGGAGTTTAGCCTCAATGATGGGGGGTGATTTGGGTTTTGCTGGTGGAGAGTATAGAGAAGGTAAGCTTGCTCGTTTTAGTAGAGTGGAAAAGCATTAGTTGTGTTTTCTTGGGATTTAGTATGAGTTGTTAAGCCAGTTCTCTATTATTAACCTTGCACTGTTCGTGAGCTCTTTGCGCCTTTAAGTCATGTGTCAGTGACTGCACAGATGTCTTCCGAGTGCTTGAATAAGTATCTCTAAGTATAGTCTACGGAGGTATGTCGCAGGTTATGTACTCCCACATGGAATATGACTGAGTCATATCATAGGAAGTTACTAGGCTAATGGCTCTAGGATCATTACAAGCCTAGCCAAGTTCTACCCTTATTTCCATGATCAGCAATAATCACTCCGGTCCAAGAGGAACAGTGGTGGAACCCCCAGTGTGAATTTATGATTACACATCCAAATGTCCACATTGCATTTGAAGAGTGCCAATAAGGTGCTCTGTTTGACATGAAGTGAGAGTCCATTCCAAAGGTGTGGTAACCTTTGGGAGACAAATCTGACCATCCAGCATGCTCTAATATTGTCACATATCACGTTAAGGTCTTTAGCGTGAGTAACCTGAGTACCATTTGATTTGCAGATATGCAGCATTTCAAATAAAGCATGGTCAAAGATTGCCTCATTTACAAGGCATAGATTGCCTATGAGTAGTCTGTATGAAACAGACTGAAGTAACAGTGATCTCAGACAATTCACATCGGACAGATACTGAAGACCTTGAATTATCCTTGTGAGGAATCTTTGTGGTCTCTCCAATTGCTGCAGGTACTTGGAAAGGTGTATACCAAAAGGGACATTGTATTCCTTTATTGGTCTGATGAGGAGGGAGTACAGAGAGGTTATAACTTCTTTCATTTTCTGAATGCAATGGCCTTACTTATATGAGAAGAGCAATATAGAATGCCCTACTTACAACTCTGGAGACATGCTGATCAAAGGTAAGGTTCCTGTCAGCCTGTGTGCCCAGGTATCACACTAGTGAGTACATACTTACTGTTTTGTTATTGAAGTAGTAGTTAGCAGGAACATCTCACATACTGAGAGGAATGATAATACATTTTTGGCATTGAGGTTAAGGCCAGGACTGGCCAACACATAATCCAACATTCTAGTCATTGCAGACTCCATTATGAGAAACACTGATGTCCCTCTCACCAAGCTGAGTAAGGAAAAAAGCACAGTCAGTTGCTCATCAGAGGCTAGGATCTGCCACATTATGCACACACTCATGTCACTGGACCACAAGTAACACAAAGTCAACATGTCAGAGATGCAACTATATCATCACCCTGGAATACATGTTTTCTTACACACGACTCAGTACATATGACAAAAAGCAGATTGTCACCCTGCACACCTCACCTCCCATCTCACCCAAACCCATATCACACATACCTATACATGCGGAAGTCATCAACAGAAACATACATAAACACCAGAGACCTCCCTAACACAGACATAAGCATGCTACACATAATTTGCCTAGTGCAGAACAAAACACACATAATAGTTCTTGCACCATTGTCTCACCTGTCAAGCCCTTAAGGCAAAACACTAACAGCAACATATTAGTCATAGGCGATTCCATTGTGAGACACACACATGTCCCTCTCACCAGGCTGGATAAGGAGAAGGTCACAGTCAGCTGTCTTTCAGGTGCTAAGGAGAAGGTCATGGTCAGCTGTCTTTCAGGTGCCAGGATCCGCTATGTCAAACATGCACTCACATATCCCAAGAACAGGTACTGTTGTGACTGTCATATTGCATGTTGGTGTGAATGACTTGAGACATACCTCTCTGGACTATATGAAGAGAAACATGACTGAACTCTCGAACTATGTGTCTCAGGCCTTAAACAGCATTTTACCTTCACCTAAGATGATGCCTCAATGCAAACAGAAAATGATTGATCTCAATAATTACCTTAGTTTTTGTTGTCATTCTAAGGGGATACAGTACCTGTCAGCCTGGGATGACATGGTCAACAGAGCTCGATACTTTGCCACAGATGGTCTTTATCTGTCACCCCTGGGATTTTGGCTGAATGGATGAATGGAAAACAGCCACCGTTATTCCCTTGCACAAGGGTGATATATCCACAGCCACCATTACTCCCTTGCAAAAAGGTGGTGCATCCACTGACCCCAGGAACTATAGACCTATTAGCCTGACTAGCCTTATCTGCAAGGCCATGGAGTAAATCATCATGGACCTTATCAACAAAGGCATAGGTAATCTCCAAAAATGTAATCGTACTCAGTATGGATTTGTCAAAGGGAGATCATGCCTGTTAAACCTGGTGGACTTCTTTGAGACAGTCACAAAGGCCCTGAATGTGGAGAAATCTGTGCATACAACCTACGTGGACTTAGCCAAGGCATTTGACAGTATTCCTCACTCAGACATCATAAACAAACTCAGCCAAGTAGGAGTCAACTGTTATATCATTAGATGTGTCACTAACTGGCTCATTCACTGATAAAACTCATATATTCAAAATAGGTGAATCCTCCAACAGCAGACCTGTAACCAGTGGTGCTCCACAGGGTTCAGTCCTGGAACCTGTACTGTTTGGAATATATTTCTCTGAAGTACAAGCAAAAACTAAAGGTCTGTGGCTGACAAAGTTTGCTGATGTCTGCAAACTGGGAGTGGTCATAGAATCTCCAAATGATGTCAGCATCCTACAAGAGGGTCTTACACAAACAAATGATTGGTGCAAAAGTCATGGCCTTACACTCAGTGCAAAAAAACTATATTATCATTCTTTTCAGTGAAAGAGATGTCCCTGCTAACTACCACATCAATAGCAACACCTTAAGTGCGCACTCAGTGGTGAGAGACCTGGGCACACAGGTTGACAGCTACCTTACCTTACCTTTGACCATCATGTCTCCACAGTGGTAATAAGGGCATTCTATCTTGCTGATGATATAGGTAATGGTATTGTTTTCAGAAAAAAAGTAGTTATAACTTCTGCGTACTCTTCCCTAAGGGCAATAATTGAGTACAATATATTTTTTGGTATGTACCTTTCCAAGCACCTGCAGCAATTAGAGAGAACACAAAGGTTCTTCCCAAGGAAAAATTAAGGTCTTCAGCATCTGTCCTAAGTGGATCATCTGAAAAGACTGTCATTTTATTCTGTTTCATACAGGCTACTCAGAGGTGATGTGTGCCTTGCATATGAGGTAATCTCTGACCTTGCTTTATTGGAAATGCTGCATATCCTTAAGTCAAGGTACACAGGTTGCTCACTGTACAGACTTTAACATGGCATATGACATTAATAAAACCTGCTATGAGGGACAGATGTGTCTCCCAGAAATTAACACATCTTTGGAACAGACTCCCACTTCATACCAAACAGAACACCTCATTGGCCCTCTTTCAATGCAATCTGAATGGTTGGATGAGTGACTGTAAATTCACCCCAGGGATTCAATTTGTGTCCATCTTGGACAGGGGTAATAGGTGTTGATCGTGGAAATAAGCGTAAGAACTTGGATAGGATTATAAGGGCCCTAGGGCCATTAGCCTAATAACTTCCCATGATCATATGATCCCATAGGCTGATGTAAAATGCTCTGAGTAACACACACACACAAAACCATATGGGGTGGAGTGAGATTAGAACCCCTACCTATCTAGTTTTACACACTACAGATCACAGTACTTAACGAATGCACCACAGCTGAAGTCTGACATTAACATGACTTTAGGTAATGTTATGGTAGATGACATCAGCAGGCCTTGTAGAGGACAAGAGTTTAGAGGACTGCATCAACTGCAAGGGCCAAAAAGTGCAAACCAATGCCAGTGTGAAAGTTAGTGTGAGATTCACACTTGCTCTTTGTGGAAATACACACACACACACACGATATATATATATATATATATATATATATATATATATATATATATATATATATATATCCATATATAGGTTTACTATCATATAACCGACGGTCACATACCTGGCAGTCCTATGTTCGTCAGTGAGAATGTCGAAAGGGAAGAATGCTGCACATTACACTTATCGAAGATGAAAACCCGCCATACACTAACAGTCAAACTACTGAACATCGCACATGTGAGTACTCCATTCACCGATGACGATAATGATGGTGCGATGGTGATGTCGTAGTCGCAGGGAAAACGTCATACATATAGTGCGGACGTGAAGGACAACACGATTACAGAGTCAACGATAACGCGGAGTGAATGAGGGTAAACATATCGCTGCAGAGTTCGATTACCTAAGAGGAAAGTATCCGTAATTTGTGATAGCAAGGTCTTCACGTTGTAATTTTGCACTGGTGAGTAAACCGATCATATGTGGATGTAGTAGTGTAACATATATATACCTGTAAAACAGTATTTTATAAACTGTCATCATAGCTAATATCGAAAAATAGCATATGTATAACTATCGCTGTTAGTGGTACATGATGAATGCAGTATAAGTTATACACCTAGTGAGATATATTGTTGATATAAACAGTGGGAAACACTGTTCGGTAATGTGTTCAACAATGCAACAAAAATTGTAATGATATACGGAGTTGTGGATTGTTGTAGTTAGTATTCTATAGTGTCCAAACATACATGTACAGTGTTATACAATGTGCTGTAATAACAGTGTTGATAGACATGTGTAAGGTACTTCTACAGTATTAAGACACTGCCATTGTTCATAAGCATGTAGTCATGACTCGCTTGACTCCTTTATATAGTAGTCGTGTATAGGGATAGAATTGTACAATGCAGTAGTTAAAGCAATATAGGTGGATGCTGCTTACCTGCTTAGAAATACATTTTAATGGCATAGTATTGAACATACCCTATATCGACATGTTGTGCATTGTATGATACATATACTGCTACAGGTGTTATGTATGACAGCGTGATCAATGTTATATTCAAAGGTAAACGGTGTATACAGTACACCTTACAATGTTTCTACATGTAAGATATGATGCAACTTGTGCATGCCTTGTACAAGCTATAGCATGGTTTGTATCTGTGTAAAGTAGTATACATATACATGATACAGGCTTGTGTAACACAGCATGAATGCCAGTAATTTGTAGTAATATCGTTACTGTTGTTAATTTCAAGGTGAGCTAAGGTACTATGTCTGACCAACCAGCAGTGAGTTGTCCTGGTGTTATTGGTTCACTATATGGTACCATTACCTCCCAAAAAGGTCGAGCAATACTCTGTATTGATGGTTATCAGTATTACTTGGAAAAGAGTAACCCTGACAAGAAGTACTGGTGTTGCACTCAAAAGGTAAAGCAGAGATGTAAGGGCCGTTGTATAACAGAGAAGTGTGCCGATGATGAGAGGCTACTGAAAAGTATTGGTCATTTTCACGCACCAGATGTGGTCCGGGTAGAGCAGAATAGGGTACGTGCAGCAATTAAAAGGCGTGCTGAACAGACTCTGGAAGATCCTTGCAGAATTGTTTCTGAGGTTCTGGCAACCACGTCTACGGACGTAGTGACTACCATGACAAATACTGATGCCCTTAAGCAGAGTGTGCGTAGGTTAAGGTGTAGGAATAGCACGAATCCCAGCTTACAGTTAGCAAGTATGAAGGATTTAAGGCCAGAACTTATACCATTGAAGCAGGGTCAGTTCATCATTAAACACAGTGCACTCCAGAGCCATAACAATGATGTTGTACTTCTTACTACAGAGAATAATCTATGCCTGCTCTGCCATTCGGAATACATCCTTGTTGATGGTACATTTCCAATTAGCACTAGGGAGTGTAAACAAATATACTCTGTTCATTGTAGCTTGGATGGTTCTAGCAATAACAAGGTAGTACCTGTAGTATACGCTATCTTACCGTCCAAATGCGAAGAATGCTATGATCACTTCTGGAACACATTGATTACTTTATGTGGGGACTTTCATCTTAATTTACAACCAGTGATGGTACTGAGTGACTTTGAAAAGGGGGCTGTAAATAGCATTGTGAAGCATTTACCTAATAGTACTGCAAAAGGGTGCTTGTTTCATTTGTGCCAAATTATATGGAGGCAGATCCAGAAGCTTAACTTGACACAAGTATATGGTACGGATACACAATTTGCACTGTTATGTAAACAACTGCCTTCACTTGCTTTTATATGCACGGAATACATTATGGAAACTTTCAGTTCAATTGAAGAGGCATTAGGGGACCGGGGTGCTCCTTTATATGAGTTTTTTAAAAATAACTACATTTTAGGGAGGCCACGGCGTTATGGAATAAGGGGTTCCACCTCAGAAAGACAACCACCACTATTTGAAGTCCCTTTCTGGAATCAGTCTGAAACTTGTACTATGGGTTACCCTAGGAGCCAGAATGCAGTAGAGGGATGGCACCGTAGGCTGAGGTCTCTACTAGGTAAAAAGGAACTTTACATTACGGATGTGTTACATGCTATTACTTTAGAGCAAAACCATTTGGAGGATGTCAGACAGAAGTATCTGTGTTGTGTGCCTGCTTCTCCAAAGAAACGTAGGCTTACGGATAAGGAGTATATGATACAACGTCTGCTTGCTAAACGTGATGACATGACACCATTAGGATTTGTACAGTTAATGGCACACCATTGCTCATTCTGATATGTGTGCAATAACATTATACATTTTGCCTGTGGCAATTATATGGCATTATAGGATACTGTTGGAAAGTTCCATTGCAGTACCTTTATTGGGATATGTACTCTGTATTCATTATTATAGAGTAATTCATCTCGGTTGACAATGATATTTTAGCACGGGCATGTGTTTGCTGTGGAACTATGGTGTACTCAGCATTAGATAGCAATTCATCTTGATGGAAACTACTATTGGCACACAGGAAATGTCTTTGCTGTGGTTGTACTGTTTATGGCATAAGTTAAAGCCAGTCATCTTGATGAATATCGCTATTGTGTTACGGGGAATATGTTTGCTATGGATGTACTGCGTATGCACTACGTTAAAGCAAGTGATCTTGCTGGATGTTGCTGCTGTGGTACCAGGAATATGTTTGCTGTGGATGTACTGTTTATGCACTACGTTATAGCAAGTGATTTTGCTGGAGCGCTATTGTAGCACTGGGACTATATTTGCTATGGCTTTACTGTTTCTGCAGTATGGTAAGGCGAGATATCTTGCTGGCTATTGCTGTTCTGGCACTGGGAGAGTGTTTTCTTTTAATTGCTGTGGAAGTATAGCAGGGTGCTGGTATTTTGCTTCGATTTACTTATTTTCGTTGATTTGACGTACATCGAATGGAAATGTCGCATTTCGGTAGTTTTGACATTTACCCCTGCTTTACGGCAATAATGTTAGTCACACACATTGATTTTCGATCTCTAAATTCGACATATACTACACTATTTGTTTTAAATTTCAATTTTCTGATAGTAAACCATATATATATTAGAACCCCTATCTATCTAGTATTACAGACTACAGATCACAGTACTTAACACATGCACCATGGCTCAAATCTGTTTTGTAAGTGACTACAGGTGAAGTAATACTAGAGAACATGAATAAGCCCTATGTTGAACAGCTTTGAAGGCCTGCAAAGTCACATTGCTTCTTACTGTCATCCACAGCTAGTAGCCTAACAGTTAACAGTCAGAAAACTGTTTTGTAGTCTAGCTATGTAAAAACAGTAACTATATTGGGCATATATGTCTGTTTGCCTTTGGATGGGTAAGCCTGTGAAAAAACTAAATTAACCCTATCAGTGAGTGTGCACACAACATAATACATTGCACAACTTCTTCAGTTGATGTATGTGTGGTGAAATCCAGTAGACACAGGAGGCTGTAGTGAATGTGGGTGTTGTTGCTGCCATAGATACAAACATATGGCTTCACAATATATGTACGTATTCATATACTGTGCCATACATTTTCAAGGTGTCCACATGCTGTTTTAGTGAGACGTGGTATGACTCACTGCAGTAAGTGCACAGGTCTGACTCATAGTTATGTGTGTTTCACACTAAATTGTTGTTTGCTGTCAAATGTGGTATCATTTACACATGACATGAGAGAAGACTACCAGCACTCTGAACTTCAGATGGCCCAATAGTCCTCCAGTTGCAACACGTTATTCTAAGCACTTCCACATTTTTGTAAATGTATTATCTAATGTTGAGCCCTTCCTTTTGGCCCTTTGTCCAACATTAAATGTGTCGTAGTGCAGCTTTAGTGTCCATGATCTAGGTATGTAGGGCAATACAGACATGCACAAACGCACACACACAGACACACACACACACACACACACACACACACACACACACACACACACACACACACACACACATATTTAAAATAAATTTTGCAAGGAACATCGGATTTGCGCTCTGCTTTACTAAATATATTGGCATGCGCAGTAGCATTTTTGGATTGTTTGCACGTTGTTAAGCAGCGTGCAAAAGAGAGGTGCATTGCTTACACAAGAGACTTACTTTTTCATAAATTGACTCCAGCCCACACCTAGCTGTATTCCAGGCTGGGATTATATGAATTACACAATGTGACCTCTGAACCTGTTTCTGCACTGCTGTGTTTCATGCAAATTGGCTAAGGCTTTTTACATAGGTCTTAGATATGCTGCGCAGTGAGCACATGTGTAATTAATATGTGAAATAGTTAATACTAGTATAGCACAGACAGAGTCACAGACTGTAAAAAATTACTGCTTCACATGCAAAATGTCTGGATATTTTGGGAACAGAGCCCTGAACACCATCACAAAAGTTACCTGCCTTAGTCATTTGAGCCACAGAAGCTGCTTGACAGAAAGGGGATCATTCATCACACCATCACCGGTGTAAATATGTACTATGCTATTCCCAGTTACCTAATACATAAAATGTAAGTTAAAATTGTACATTCCTGTCCTGATACTGTGTGGCATACTAACTGTGTGAAATGCTCATATAGCATAGATGATTTAGTGTTATGGCAGTTACAAGGGGGCACTGCTGTTTTGAGAGGTGAGGGAACAAAAGCCCATGTTCTGCTAGGACACACACTAGTCTATCATTTAACCTCACTTTCTAACATGTCCCTTGAATAATGTACCAGTAATCTGTTGCATTAGGACTGCATGAATATTCCATGCATGGTGTCTGTAGTCCTATGTGGATGTAATTCCTGTCCAAATAGTCAAGTACAGTTACATGCATAATGTACCTGATCCACAACTGCAACGACATATCAGAATAATCCTGTGTAGGTTATGGACTTACCTTGCAAATGCAGCAGTTGATACAACTGTAGTTCAGGGCTGACTCTGATGCAAGCACTACACAGCCAATACATGGATAGGTACAGGATGTGTGATTTGACTGGCATCAATTTTAATATATATATATATATATATATATATATATATATATATATATATATATATATATATATATATCAGAACTGGAGTAAGGTGTTAGTCTCTAGGTCCCTAGGTTGTCAGAGAATGTGCTATGCGTGGCCTCTTAGCCAAAGCCAGGGCATACTGTGCCTGCCGATGTCTGCCTACAGGGACATCAGCAGGGGGTTACTCCTCTGAGGCCTCCTGTGACTGTGGCTGTGGTGACCTAGACACTGGTGGGAAGCTGTGGTATCCCTTCCCTTTACTGATTCTGCTGCAGCTGTTTCTACAGGATCAGATTGTGCAGCATAGCACATACTGTGAATATTTGTGGGGGTGCGAGGTAGGCAAAATGGTTAAGGTGTTTACCTTATAAACCCAAGGCCAGGGTTTGATTCTCAGATGGGGTAAATGGCTAGGCTTAAAATGGCCCACAAAGGCAGTTAGCCTAGTACTAACCTATGAACCTATGAACATGTGTGTGGAGTATACTTCAGGATTCTACCAGATATATCGAGGCACCAAAACAACGACTTCAGAAGCCCAAACACATGCTCTATGATGTTACTAGTTGGTGCGTGTGCCTCATTATAGCATTCTTGCGTAGGTGTGTATGCATTTCTGATGGGTGTCATCATCCACGGTTCCAGGGCATAGCTAGCATCCCCCAATAAATGGCCTTATCTGATATCCCAAATGATACAACCTCTGCGAGTACGGCAGCTGCAGGGTCCCAAAGAGTAAAGTGTACAAGGCGAAAAAAGAAGCAGGACCAGCATACAAGGCACCTTGAAAGTAAATTTATTGATTTGAGGTTCTTAAAAAAACAGACCGGTTTCGGCAAATATCAAACAAAGCCTTCTTCAGTGTTTGAAAAACAACAATAAAGAACCTGTATTTAAATACTCAATTGAGTCATGTGCTTAATTAAATATGCTCATTAAGACCTGACTTAAAGAGCCCACCAAGTTTAATGATCCATTTTTTCTCCATTGAATTTAATAAATCATGCCAACCTAGTTTATTATGCCTGGATCTTCTGATTTTATCAATGATGGTAAAACTAAAAGTAACATTTGGATGAATCAAAGAATGTTTGTATAAAGCATTAGTAACTCTCTTATGCCTAATATCACTAAGGTGTTCAGAGATTCAAAGCTTCAAGGGTCTAGATGTTTGTCCAATGTAAAATGCAGGGCATGTGCATTTGGCCAAATAGATGACCCAATCTGAAGAACAGTTCACAAAAAATGTTATGTTAAATACTTGAGGAGTATTTTGACTGCTGAAACTGGTAGTTTTAAGTATTTTGGTGCAATAAATGCGATATCCACAAGGAAAGCATCCAATTAATGGATCACCTGATAGTGTGGTCTGGATGCTTTTAGTGCTTTTCTTTTCAAAATGTTTAAAGTGATTAAAAAAGGCAGATAAGTTTTTGCCTTTCCGGAAGGAAAACGAACATCTATTCCCAAGAATGTCCTGAAGTCTAGGTTCACATGTTAATATGTTCCAATTGTGTTGAATAATTTGCATCAATGTATTAGTGTTGCGACCATATGTAGTGATGAATCTAGGTACTGCAGAAGGTGATTTGTGTCTGGTTTGGTAATGAAGCAATTCAGTACGTTCCATCTAGTCAACTGTGTGTTTGGTATGTAATAGTTGACCCATTTTGTATCCACGATCGTGAAAGCGGTGTACTAGGTCATCTCTGAAGTGCCTATAAGTGTGCTGATCAGAACAAATGTGTTTAATAAGCATAAACTGTGATTTAGGAATATTTTTGCAGATGTGGGGAGGATGAAAGCCGGTTGCATGGAGCAGTGAATTATTTTCGGGACTTTGCGATGAATTTCTGTAGTCAGTGTATGATCAGGTGCACGGCAAACCAAGACATCTAAGAAAATAATTTTATCTCTATCATAGCTGACAGAAAATTCAATTCCCCATTTATTTTCATTCAAATAAGAAACAAATTCTGAAAGATATTCATTATTCGCTCTCCATACCAACCAGCAGTCATCCAAGTATCTGCGCCAAATGTCCATTTCAACAATGCAGATATTGTGAGAGTTGTCGTAAATAACCTGTTCTTCAAAATATGCCATGAACAAATCAGCATATATGGGTGCAAAAGAAGCACCCATAGTTGTCCCCTTAGTTTGCAAATAGCATTTATCTTTGTAGAAAAACACATTTTTTGTCAATACGTGTTCTGTTAAACACAACAAAAGAGTGTTGAAGCCTGGCTTGTATATTTTGGTTTTGTTGAGCCAGTATTCCAACGCCTCTAAGCCAGCCCAGTGTGGTATGTTTGTTATAATGATTTTACATCCAATGTGCAAAGTAACCAGTCTGGCTCAAGCTGTGTATCAGAGATTATCTGTAAAAATTCTGTAGTGTCTTGAATCCTAGAGCGGACCCATTGTAAAAGGGGCTTAAGGAATTTGGTAAGAAATAGGGATAGTGGTTCTGTCAGTGAATTTCTACCTGAGACAATGGGTCTGCCTGGTGGGTGTTGAAGGTCCTTGTGTATTTTAGGTAGGAAATAAATGTATTGTGGACAAGGATTGGAAATAGTGAGTTGATGCTGTGTGTTTTGGGTAATGATACCTTCTGCAACAGCTAAACTAAGAAAAGAATCGATCTGTTCTTTGAATACTGGTGTTGGGTCTATGGTGAGTTCAGAGTAATAGCGTGCGTTGGATAATTGGTTCAGTGCTTCATGATCATATTGTAATGAATCCTGAACAACTATTGAACCACCTTTGTCAGCACCAATGATGACCAGATTGTGATTATTTGCCAGTTTATTGATATTTTCCATGCAGATTTTCGATACATTATTGGGTAAAGGTGGAGTTGATCTGAACTGAAAATGTAGATCTTTGATCATGGCTTGTTGAAACACAGAGACGTGATGATTCATGGGTGGCATAAAGGAAGACCTGTGATATTTGAATTCATCAGAGATCTTTGATTCTTGTTCCTGAAAAAATAGTTTGAGGTTAAGAGTTCTACAAAATGAAACAATATCATGGACAAAACTTTCTTCAGAAACAAAAAAGCCAGGAATGAATGATAATCCTTTATTAAGAATATCAATTTCAGAGGAGGCGAGGACATGTGATGAAATATTAGTAATGTTTACATTGGTTGCTTGGTCACAAACATCTCTAATAAGGTTTCCATGTTGTCCACATCTTTTGTGTTTTCTGCCCCCCCTCCTCCTACGTGTAAACCCTGGGAGGTGGTGGAATTCCTTCTCTTTGATGCTGGTGAACCTGTGGCACCCCCTGAATCAGTATCAGGACCTGAAGATGAATACTTATCAGCTGAAGTGCCAGTGTAGTTGGGTGTACCTTTTTTAAGGATAGATTTGGTCCGTTTCCTCTTTGGATTCGTACGATTCGAAGGACAAAATCTTACATGTTTGTTTTTATTGGTGAAATTAAAGGGATCCCCTTTAGTATAATCATCTAAATCCCTTTGGAACTTTTTCTTTTTCCTATCCTTTAACTGAGATTTGTCATGAGTTCCTTGCTTATGTTCTTGATACTGTTTGTATATGTGGTCTGACCCTCAAATTGCTTGGCCTTATCACTAAGGGAAGACATGGATTTAATTTCTTGTTCAATGATTCTATTGTGAAAATTTGCCAATATTTCAACAAATTTGAGGGTTGTCTCTTGAACTTCATTCCACTGTTTCAATAGGAGATCATCAGGGGAATTGACCAATGGTTGGGTACGTACTCGTAACCCTCGTGGAGTGATGCCTTTGAGTAAATATGCACAAAAAAGTTTGTAATGCCAAACATTGTTTCTCAAGGATCTCATATGTTTGTTGAGATTTGAAAAAATATTTTCACAATTATCATCAAGGCCTGTGTTGCCAAGGTCATCCAACTTTTCACCAAGAGGACCAATTCCGAAAAGAGAAAGATCATCTCTGTCGAGAGACAGCCCATTTAGTAAATGATGCAATTCCATGTTTCAATATGTTAATGAGGACCACTGTCCAAAATAACCAAAACCAAATTTAAATGGACCTGAGCTGGTTCAATATAGGATCAATAAGCAGCAGACCAATATAATATTGAAAATGACATAAGTGAATGTAAAAATATTCCCAAGAGGAACTATTCACGTTGATGGGGTCTATTGCCGGTCCAGTCTGAACCAATAAGCCTTAGGTCCAAAGCATCATATGGCTTCTTACTCAAAATGATGGTTGGACTGATATTGAACAACAGGCTAAGAAGACAAGATCCAAAATATTAATTTAGTGATAAACTTAAATGAATTTGAGTGGCCAGTATCAATATATGAATATATTAAAGAATATATAAAAAATAGATAAAAATTACCAAATAATGTATGAAATGTGGCAATATTGGCCAATTGTTCAATAACTAGAACTAATATGGAATGAAAATATGAAAAAATAATGAGAAGGTATGTATTAAGGTTGAATGGAATCATATAGAATCATTGAACAGTAAAACTATCACAATGCAGCCGTACTAACGAGTGGCCAAGCAAAAATAGTGGTCATCAGAAACCATATATAAATGGTTTGGTATTAACAGATATCTTACAGCAAGATTGCCCATGGTTGAGCCCAAAAAATAATGGGACCAATATTGACAGTAATGCTGAATTAAATATTAAAAAAGAAACATAAAGGCAAGGCGTGACAAGGATGTATGGAATACCGGTGATATCCCCCCTAGCAAACATCTGGTACAGCTGTCATGTGTGTCATATATGGGAGTCATGATAACTCCCAGGGTTCCCAGCACACACATTCATGATAATTCCTTGGGCATTGCACATAACTTGGCAGTTGATGGAGTAGTATCCCTTGCAGTTAGCATAGATTCTACCCTGCATAGGGTTTGATTCTTACCTTTGGGTTGGGAAACTTGGTTATGCTTAAAATGTTCCACAAGACTACTAACCTATGAACTCAATACTCCTTCCTTATTATGTCTGGGATATGATGTATGCCTGCATTAACATACCAGACACCTCCCTCCTCATCCTTAACTGTCAAGGCACTTACCTTAGTTTCTGGCGTTCTTCCTCCTTTATCCCATCCCTTCATTGTGGGGTGTTCCTTTTCCTACCTAACTTCATATTTGAGAGCCCCTTTTATGTAGATTGGTACTTCACCTCCATCTCACCCATCTTTGTCATTTCTTAACTACCTGTACTCAGGCAACTACAAGTTCACACCATTGTCACTAGCCCATTTTTGTATAATGCCAGCTATCCTATGTTATTGTTTGCCACACTTCTGTAGTCCTACAGAGGTTACTCGCATAACATACCATGCTCCAGTTCTCCTTTGTTTTATTTTTTTCCTTTGCTGTGTTCTGCATCTGGTTCTTCTCTGTTTGTCTGCTACAGGAATACTTATTCTACTCTTCTGCTTCTTTGCGTTCCCCCTCTGCTCCCCATCTTAGTTTACTGTTCTGCATTTTTTTTTATCTACAGCTGAATACCTACCCCCTGCTCTGGTCCTATAACATCCCTTTTTCATCACAATGCAATACTTTACATCTGTTTTTTCTTTGAGTACTGCCTGAATACCTACATACCTGTTATGGTACTGTGGCACCACTACTCTTTTCATCTTAATGGTATGAAAATTAAGACGTACTATTTCAACCTATTACTAACTGCTGCTGTCCCTTTTGGGCTAAGATAGAGACCGTCTATGGTACAGTACTGGCCTATCTCTGACAGATTTTTCAAATCCTTCTACCAGTCCAAAGCCCTTCTATACTGCCTATTTCAACAGCTAGTCAGTATACCTCTTCATCCCATCTGAATTCATTGTGATGACTGCTGGTAAAAGTAGCACTTCTAAGAATGCTAACCTGGCATCTATCTGCTACCCCTTTGGCTCTGATTGCTACCATCATAACTATTTCTCTGACAGGTCATTGGAGCATGAATGGCTAGTCTGAAAAAGGTTCTATGGCTGCTAGCCTAGTAACCTCCAATTATCCTATGAATTGTTTGACAGTGTTTATAAACCCCTCCTCCTTTGTGGCCATCTTGGTTTCTGACAACCATGGCATACTCAGTTACTAAGTGACTACAATGTCCAGAGTATAGAGTTCTGCTGCAGTTGTTTTTTTATCCAAAATCTATGTAGAATTTGGTTAGAAAGCATGTTGTCTTCTGTTGTTCTTTTAGCCTGGTATTGAGTTGAGTGTGGAATATGGAATGTGAAACTGCTTTGAAGATGTGTTTTGGTTTGATCTGTAATGCCAACTGGTTTGAAGTGGTAGTTCATATGATTTGTTTTTCATTGCATTTATTTTGTGTTTGAGCTTGAACTAAATGTGGTGGGACAGAGTTATTCTGAATCGCCTGTTTGACTGAAAGAAGTGGTGCTGAGTTTGACTTTTATTTGGCATCAAATGAATATGATTTTAACTATTGTTGGAAAGCTAAAAGGTGCCAGTGAAATGTGTTGAGAAGATTTGGTATTGAAGTTCTGTTTTATTGCTTATGGTCTGCTCCTGAACATTATATCCATTGAAGGATGGATTGCTGTGGAATTGTTATAGAAGGGTCAGGGACTGCTCCTTATTTTCCATTGTTTCTTAGACAGATACCCACTTGAAGAATAATGTTTTATTGACTTTTAATTACAGGTGAGTGTTTTTATGGCCACTTGAGTTAGTAACTATCTTATTTATTTTGATATTTTTTCTTGTGAAGATTAACAGCTGCTATGATTGTTGGTACCATATGATATAATATTTTAATGTGGTCATTGTTTTTCACTGGTACGTTTTTGTTTGATTTATTTTTTCCTAGCATTTTTTTTTCATCAGATTTATTTCATATTAGTTGGTTTGAGATGAGTTAAGGTTTAGTACTGTTTACTCATTTCTCAATATCTTGTTATGCACAGAATTTTAATCGAAACACAATAATAAAGTTTACGCCTGAGACTGGTGTCACTATAATTTGGTCTCTCCATTCTTTCTTGTCCAGACTCTTAGTCCCAGTGATGAATGAATGTTCAATCAACAAAACTCTAGTCTCAGTTCCACCACTGGTTCTAATCTCCATTGCTTCTAACCTTATGGCTGTGCAACATTTTATTTGTAAACTTTTCCCCGACTCCTTCCACTCCTGTTTTGATCATCACTGCCTGTGCTGCATGTACTTTGTTTTTCCTGCCTCCTGTATTCTTCCTACAATTCCTCTGCAGCCTTCTGTCAGCCTTGCTCTCTAGCCTCCCACCTTACTGAGTGCCCTTCCTTTCCCAGTTCCTTCCTGCTCTTCAGTGAAGCCTTATTTGGATGCACTCCTTTGACCACCTCACCTACATACCTTTCCCACCGCATACTGTCCATTAGCCTAATGATTGCCTCCTACTCTGAGGTGATACTCTCCCTCCCTTTTCTTACTTGTCTAACTCCCATAATTTGTCAATTCAAAAATTCTGCAAAAGTATAGCTGACTCGTATCCAGACGAGCTCACAAATTTCTATCCCACTCGTCTTGTTCAATCTGCACTTTTTTTCTGGCTACTATTGTCTTGGCTGCATCGTATTGCATATGCTGGTTTGCACACCTGTCTTTGAGCCTCATTGTCTCATACCTACTACTGAACCTCAACATGTGTCCTACAGACCCAGTCATTCCACCACCTACATGTCTTGAGCCTCCACATCACTCTATGCATATTAAGGACCCAGTCATTCCACCATCCTACCTGTCTTGAGCATCCACATCACTCTATGCATATTAAGGAAGATTTATTTATTTATTTATTTATCATTTGTTGACCGGGAATGTCCGACTAGGTTCCACAGAGCCTGTTTTCAGCGGAGGCCTGGGGAGAAATGCTCCAGATGCATGTCTTTGGAATTTAGTTTTATAACATATTTGTTAACTAGGTTAGTGAGCTGGTCTGAAAGCCCTTTTTAGACAAAAGCCAGACCTGAGGCACAGACATATTTACAAAAGTTGTTGATATGAAGCCAGCTGCAAGGTATAGAGACATAAAGCCCTGACTATGGTGTACATGACCTCAATGTGATTAGTGGTTCAGATACCTGTCAGAACTGGTGGGGGAGGATGGGAGTGAACAGCTACTGCCAGTTCACCCACCCTGGGAGAGGGGGATGGTATGGCCCACCACATGGGTGCCAACTAACAGGAATACTAGGTGCTTTATCCATCAGTGTCTAAGCCTACAAAGCCCATGTGCTTTTGCACTCATAAGCTGAGGGCAGCTCAACATGCAGGGGCACACTTCCCCTCAGGAGACAGTAATAGCAGACCTCAGAAGATCTAATTAGGGCATGGGAGTGATCCCATGTTTAGAGGTAGACCACTTTTCAGGACCAGCTGGCTGGCCTGCACCTTACTACCTAAATCTGGCTGGGGAATGGTGGCTAATTGGAAATTTGGGGTGTGAGCGAACGGGGTAGATGCATACAGAGGGCCAAACATATACTTGCCTTAAACATCTAAAATAATATAGTTGAACAACCTAAGCATTTCATTCCAGAGGGAATCCATTCTGCTAAAATAATCTTTATCTGGGCAGTGTCTGTAGGGGTGAGAGCCAGACAATGGTGGACCATCATCCATGGAATGTTTGTTTATTATTATTTTTTTCTCCCTCAGTGGCAGACATACATGCCAGTCAAACAGAGGACTTCCTACACCTTCCTTAATGCGTGTGTATGCTTTCACTCACTCACAGTAAAAGCTACTATGGGTGTGTAGCTTAGCACAGACAAGTGTATGTCCATGCACAGTTCACTGTATGCTACACACTTAACTTACAGTTGGTGTTTGCACAGCAGAAGACTGGACTACATCCCAGATACAAGAACTAATATCAGTTACTCACTTCCACCTTCTCTTCCCTTCCCCTACATGCTCCTCTGGTGTCTGGGTCACTAATCAATCTCAGATCAGCTAGGTCACAGTCAGGACTTTTGCCATATGTGCTCAATGCTAGCTTGGCTCATTAACTTTTGCTTATATTACTGTTTTTTTTCATTAATATTGAAATATCTTTTTAACACCTAAACAGGCTTTTCTTTTTAAAGTGTTATCCCTGACCTGCTAAAGAAATGCTAGAAAATCGAGCAGTTACAGATAATTAAAAGTTAGAAAGCAGGCAATTATCACTTATTTTTAAATGCCTTACTTAAGGAGAATAAAAAATATGCTTCATTATACAACGACCCCCCACATTAATATTCCAAAACGTGCATGCTGATTGGTCAGCACGCACGTTGTAAATCAGACTTATACTAATGGAAAAAGGTCCGGTCGCCCGGACTTTTTACATTAGTATAACTCTTTTTTTTACAGCAACGGAGAATGCAAGATCTCCATTGCTTTTTAGACACTGTCTCACTATGTTAAAGGAGTTTAACATAGCGAGACAGCTTTAAAAAAAGCAATGGAGATTCTCCGTTGCTTTTTTAAAGCTGTCTCGCTATGTTAAACTCCTTTAACATAGCGAGACACTTTGTAAAAAGCAATGGAGATCTTGCTTTCTCCGTTGCTTCCACCCACAGCTCTGATGTACTGCGTAAACATATGCATGTACAGTACATCAGAACTGCCGCAGAATACCAGACAGCTGTGGAAGGGCAGCAAGGAGGCATTATACAATGCCATTATTTAAGAAAAGTAAGTATTTTTTTTCTTAAATAATGTCATTGTATAATAGCAATAACCCACTTCTGGGTGTGGGTAATGCTGGATTTACCCACAGTTGTCTTTGTTTGGCCACTAGGGCTTCACCCTCATGACCAAACCACACCAACCGTGGGTAAATCCAGCATTACCTACACCCAGGCATGGGTTATTGCTATAGTATATCATTCTAGTGTAGCAAAGTGGTAGTTTTTTTTCTATAAACATGGAAGACAAGTAGACAATAAATAAAGCTGAGTTTTACCTTAAACCAGAAGATAAAATAATTAAGCAGTTGTAAAAGGAATATGTTTATATGCTTATGGTTTCAAATGAATTTCAGTGTGATGTGCAACTGTGAAAGTTTTCTATTGAAAAGGCTTTGCAATATTTGCTGAGGGTTCTGTGAACAGCTGTCTCATAAGTGGTTGTCTAACCTTACTGATGTAAGTTGCAGGGTTTTTAATATGGCTATGTTGTATGTTTTCTATAGGGTAGTTATTTTTTCAGACTAGCTGGCAGTGTGATGTATTGTTTCTAGTTAGGTTAATGCTGATTTTTGTGTTTGATTTTTTGGATTTGACTAGATTATAATGCCATTTTCTGAATGGATGGTTGTGGTCCATTTTTTATTTTAGGTTTTACTTGTAAACTACGTTTTATCAATTATGCAATTGTAGATTGAGCTTTTAGAGGTATGATTTATTTAGGGATACTTGATTCTACTTGGTTTTATATTTTATTTTTAGTGTTGTAATGTCTAAAGTTTCATTTTTTTCCTTTTACTTGAGTGGGTTGTAATATGGAGTTAGAGTAGCATATTGGATTGGAAGGGGGCTTTGATGATGCACACAGGATGAAAAACGCTTAGGTGATGCACATAAGATAGTAATAAAAATATGTGCAGTATGTACCCTGTTACAGCGATTTATCATACCACCCTGTCACGGTAGGTTGTTAGGATACAAGCTGTACACCGATAGTTGTAAGCATCTGTAAAGCATTCCACCAAATTGAAGTAGTGCACTTATTGATATGTTCTTAATAAGGAATTAAGTTAATAAACTTAGTTAAATAGGGACAACAAATTCATTCCACCATATCAGCCTGATAAACATCTTATTTGAAGCAAAGTTGTAGGGGAATCTAGTCCTAAATTGTTTTCTCTGCTCAGTCAGCACTCAGCACATGATATCTGGAAACCTGTTGATGACTTTCAAGCCTTAACTAAGTGAAATGACCATCACAAATAGCACTTTCATGTAGCAAGGATTGATCTTGCCTCTACCCCCCCCCCCAGAGGGTTACCCAGCCTAGCTTCTAGTAAGTATCCCAATAACTGGCTGGCCATATAGCAGAGGATTCCACTATACCAACAGTGTTATATGATAATGTATTCAGGTTCAGCTACCAGACATAGCATGGTGTAGAGATGTGTCAACTAGTGCAGCTATTTGTATGTCTCTAGTTTTTTTTTTTTTTTCTGGAAATTCCAGCATGTACATTTTAACAGGAAATATAACTTTCCTTTACCTGCACCTTTTTAAGTGACCCATGAATAAATGTTGACATGGTAACAGTTCATTAAGGGAACTATAACGGATAAGTACATTTAATTACGAACAGAACCAATGTACAAAAATCAAGTATTAATTGTTATATAAGTACATATTTTTTTAACTGCATTAGATATCACATTAAACAAAAACATGAATTCATTGCTGTAATTTCAGCTTCAGAATCAATGTCTTTATAACATCAGTCTTCCTTTGCTAGGCAAATGCAAAAACTATGAATGCTCAGTTTTCCAGAATTCTTCATTCATACTTCTACAAAATTCACTAAGCATGCCATTTCTTTAATTCATATCTGTTTAAACTGTAGCAAACACTCACTACTGTTAATATATAAGTAACTGTGTTCGTGATTTCCCTGGATATTACATTTTACCAAGATTTTGCAATGTCTCTATTCATAAAAGTCAACTTGCAGATAGTTGACTTCATTTAAAGTGATTCAGTTCCAGTGAATCTCAAACCACTGAATTACTGAAACAGGCACTGCCAGGGCAAGGGTCCAGCAAGGAGGTGGGGGCTTAGAATGTTTGCAGGCTGGAGAAGTAGAACTCTACAAAATGTTATTGACAAGTCACTGACCAAAAATCATCTCACCATCCAATGTACCGATTGTGCAATATATCAACAAAACTAGAATCTGTGAAACAGATAAATAACTGGCTGATCAAAACTGGTACATTTTAAGAGTGGAGAGGTCTCCATCTAAAGAACCTACTTGGATTCCAGTTTGTTTTTGTTTGTTGGATATGAATGAGTAGAGTTATATTTCATGAAAATAGAAGAGCCTTAAAAAGCTCTTCTTTCCTTTTTAATATTATTCCCATTTAGCTGTGATCTAAAAAGAGAGATTAATTTACAATGCTAGAACTTGCAGATATCTCAAAGTACTTAAGTAAAGCGTTGAAGTTCTGGTCAACAGAGTAGATTCACAACAGACCTGCTTTCAGTGTGTCTGTTATATTGAGATGAGTGAAACTCATTGGAGGAGACTGGATGTAAATGGAAGTGAAGGGTCTTCCCAGGATGTAATAACCTGTAATGGGTGCAAAGTATCTACAAGGTATCTCCAAAATGCAGTCTTAGTTAATTTTAGAACCACTTCAAGGGTTTCAAAGTATTTTGGATGTGAGCCGCCAAGAATCTGGGGATCATTTCAGTCTCTTATTAATGTGTTAGCTCTTCCAGACCAAATGGAAGTGGTGTGACTGAAAATAATTTTAATCAGATCCTATATTAGCATGTAAAGATCCAAGTATCCAAGGGAAAACTACCTCCTTAGTGAAGATCATAAACAGTGTTAAGCCATGATGGTAACATTCAGCTTATGCCATTTTAAAATTCTTGTGGGCAGAATGAAATGATTAGCCATTCAGGCTTAGGTAAATAAAACTGACCCATATGTTTGTCGTTATGAGAGCCTTCTCAGTGGGTTCAAGAGTAAAAGCCTTTGAAACCATGGGCTATAGACGCTTTAGCATAAACTCATATATTAGGTAATCTAAAACTATGTGTTAAAGAAGAAGCAATGTTAAACTTGGGATGCTTAGTATATAAGTAGACATACTCTGAGATTTACCTCATCAAATAAAATGCTAGTACATCCTTATCTTCTAATGATAACTGAGCGAACCGAAGATTGATATATACTTGATAAGCAGTATCATTTGCATGCACATTCACTTTAAGTGTACCAGCCCAGCCTCTAAACAGAGTTTAAAAGAGTTCAGAGAATGGTATTGAAAGAAAATGTTAGGTTTCAAAGTTAAGGCTTTTAATGATCAGAATAAAAAAGAGACAATTACCTTAAAATATATATTTTGGATAGTGTGGTTGGGACAGGGAAAACCCTCATATAACTGTCGGTGACTATTAACTTTTATGCTGTAACCTATTTTTCTTAAGACATTCAAGTACAAAGTACTTACCTTTTTGATCAGTCGTATGACAGTGCTAGACATTTAGTGTTTAAGTTTGTTAGACAATATTCTGTAAGCAAAAACTGGAGAGGGAATACAGAGCATCATTGCCAAGGGATCCTTAGAACCAGAGTCAGTGGAAAGACAATGGCTATATCTGGAAGTTACATCTAGGCTGGTTCTGCAGTATTTCAGTACTGTTTATGAAGGCTGCATGAATGCCATGTGCACAAACATCCTTGTAAATCATTTTGGCATGTCTAACTGAAGGGAAACATAAGGGTCTTATTTCTTTATGAATCTTTTTTCTTCTTTTTTAACTTATAGGTAGGAACATCATTTGGGCACTTCATTGAGTGTTCATGTTGATGATGCTTGCTCTCTGCAGAAAGAGGGTGACTTTTTTTGTAGTGGCATTATCTCTGTCCATTCTTAGTCTCTGCTATTCCTAAATAAGAACATCATTTTTACATTTGTTTAATAAGTTTCACTTCTGATGATGACTACATGTCAGTCTTTTGTGTTTGCATGAGAGCTTTGGTTTATTGTTTAACTATAGGTGTCAAAAGCTTTTTGTATGGCTTTAGCCTCCATTTCAAATTATTCCCTTTCTGTAACTGAGCTGGCTTACTGTTTATAGTGAGAATACAGTCATTACCCTTTGGGTTATACTTTATAAGGGATACCGTGCATGTGGACTGCAGAATGAATGGGCTTAGCCTGCAAACTGGGGCTTTCTCGGCATGATGGGGATATTTGTTTCTTTGGTGATATGCAGGAGCCAAAGGGGAGGTTAGGGAACTGATTCAGAAATCAAATCCACTGTGATTGCATAATGAGTCACTATTCAAGTCTTCATGTAAATATTATTTGTAAGTGATTTTAAAAGTCTTGAAAAGCATTTAAGCAGATGTAGACAATTCTTAAGGTTTATTTGTTTTATTTTGAAAAATGTTAATAAGAAGTTTTAAGTGTGTCTGCTTAAAGGTATATATAGCTAAGCCTCCTATGGTGCCTGTGATTGCTTGTCCTATAACTTAGATCATAGCTTAAAGAGTCAAAATACCTTTATCGCTACACTTCACGACTTGTAGATGTCGGACAGTTATATAACATTAACTCCACTTCTCCGTAATACCATGGCTGATCCAGTCACTATCTTTAAAAATCAGTATGGAAATCCTATGAAGAAAAACTGTTAGATGCGTGTTAGTGTATATCTATCTTCTTCAGACTGTAATTAACTCCTTCTCTGTTTTACTTCACTTGAGATTTGGGGGGGATCTGAATACACTTGGAAACAGTATTGCTATTAGAAAAATATCAGAAATCACATAGAAAATTCTGGCACAGAAGATGAAGAATGTCATATAGTTCAGGGATTGCCTTGTTGAAACCCATGATATAATTTTTTTATTTTTTTATTTTTTATTTAACATTTGTTGACCGGGATAGTCCGACTAGGTTCAACAGAGCCTGTTTTCAGCGGAGACCCAGGGAGAAATGCTCCAGATGATCTCATAAGCTTGTTAAATTTACAGTTTTGTCAGATGACTCCAGGACAAATAATCTGATGCATAAGATAATAAAACAGAATTGCAATCTACTGCTTCATCTTCTGATATAACAATATTTTCTTTAATGCTTTAGTAATCACTGGAGCAGTAATGGGTCAGAAATCCTAAATGGAACATCCTGCAAATGGTAGAACAAGGATGGAGAGCATACTGTTCTGTACTCTGCTGAGCTGTGCTGCTCCAGCCATTCAAACTGGCACCACAGTCTACTTATACTGTGCGTAAGAAGTGGACAAACCATGAACATGCTCATTTAAACTATAGTAGTGAACAACTGACTTTTCTCCCTTGTCTTTTTTTTTTTTGCTCCTGTTCTGGACTTGCCCAATGGCTCAAACACCTTTACCCAACAGGTATATCCCTGGGGCTAGATGGCAGTCCTAGGACCAGTTTGTTCCTTCTCAGGGTATGAAATGAGATAATTGGTTTTCCCCTGTGGTGAGAGTCATGTGGCAGGGAGCAGGCCATCTACCAGGGTCTAACTGAGCATCTCACCTCCACCTTGGAGTTGCAGTCCCCCTAAGGCAGCTCCTTCTTTTTTTGCCCAACTCTTATTTTCATATTACTGCAGACCAGTGGTAGAGGAGCCAATTAAACTTCAGCACTTGGAAGGCTTATTAAACATAAGTGGTTTAACTTAGGCCTTTTAAAAATATTTTTTTTCACTAAAATAAAAATAGTGTTTGCATGTGTGAAAAACAAATATGTTAGTATGAGTGTTTGTGCATGATCTTTAACAGTGACCTCAGAGGAGCAGACCCCAATGCAATGCTAGCTTTTATGTATTACAATAACAGTGACCTCACAGGAGCACACCCCCATGCAGTGCTAGCTTTTTATGTATTACAATAACAGTGACCTCAGAAGAGCAGACCCCCATACAGTGCTAGCCTTTTCTATCCCTTTCAACTTTCTCTTCTCTCTTGCACTTTAATTAGCTTATTCGCCTAGCACTTCATCAGGCTTTTTGTAGCAATTATTGTAGCACACATAAGTGCTATCAGCACTAGATGTCCTATAAGGAAACAGCTCCAGTACTTAGTAATAATGACCATCCCTCCTGGCATGTCTAAATGTCAGTTTCCTGTGCTTTCTCCTATTAACCTGGTGAACTTGGGTATTCTGAGGCAGTGTAGCAACTGCCTCATGTACACAGACAACCCTCTCCTCTTACCTCACTGTACTCAGACTTGAGAGAGATGCGCTTATATCTCCAAATTGGAAGCCATGCACTCTCCAGCCAAGACCGGAATAGCTGGTCAAGAAGAAAAGTTCAACACCTGCACCAACACTTGTACCATACCACATGGAACACATAGCCCTCCAGAACACCCGCCATCACCGCTCTCACATAAAAACACAAACCACACACTCACCTTCGTGGAGGCTCTCAATAGAAATCTACACAAACAGCAGACACCTCCAAGGCAGAAATGTACTCGACCACCACAACACAGCACAAACCACAAGACACATAGCTTACCTACACAGTGTGCCCCTCAACCTAAGCCCCTAAGGCAAAACAGCTTGCCCAATGCAATAATCATAGGTGACTCAATAGTGAGGCACACTGATGTCCCACTCACTAGGTTGAATAAGGAGAAGGTAACAGTCAGTTATCTATCAGGTGCCAGAATCCGACAAATAACACACGCACTCAGGTGACTCCACAACAAGTACAAGTATGACTCTGTTATTGTCCATGTGGGTGTGAATGACCTGAGACACACCTCCTTGGCCTACATGAAAAGAGACATGGTGGAGCTCTCGGATTATGTGGCCCAGGCAGGTATGACCCTAGCCCTGAGCAGCATCCTACCATCACCCAGAATGATAGCACAGTACAAACAGAAAATGATTGACTTCAACAATTGGCTAAGTGTCTGGTGTCATTCTAAGGTGATCCAGTATCTGTCTGCTTGGAATGACTTGATTGACAGACTTTGATGCTTTGCCAGAGATGGCCTGCATCTGTCACACCTGAGTTTTTGGGTATTGGCTAAGGCTCTTGCCACCCCTATAGTGCCTTTTTTAGGTGGTGTTCCAAAGACCAAATTACCATCATAACAGCTATAAATAAATGCAATCCGAGGGTCATGCTGCTCAATGCTAGAAGTCTAAATCTCAAGATGCAATCACTCAAAGCACTCCTCAAAATGGAGAACATCAACATTTGTGCTGTACTGGAGACCTGTTTTAAAGCAGCAGAAAGCACCCCTGCACTACCAGGCTATAACTCATTCCGCACCTTTCAGTCCAAGAACATGGACCGAAGCTCCAAAGTTGGTGGTGTCTCCATATTCATAAAGGATATGCACACGTCCAGACTAAAAGTCCTGCATAACGCATCTCAGATACTCCAGGTACAACTAACATTGGGTAAGATGGCGATTCAGGTCATAGCCTGCTATAGGTCCCCAGCCATATCCCAAGACTCTCACTCCACATTCCTAAGCACCCTGTAAACTATTAAGATTCAACCTAATACTCTCATACTAGGTGACTTCAACTACCCCTCCATCAGCTGGGAAAACTAGTCATGCACCAATGCACTGGACCAACGCTTCCTGGAATTCATCAATTCCAGTGCCTTGGACCAGCCCATTCTTACCCCCTCCAGAGGAAGAAACATCCTTGACATGGTTATTACTAACATGGGCAACCGTTGCTCTACACCAATAGTCAATTCCTCCCTGGTTAGATCTGACCACAAACTAATCACCATGGAAATCCACATCTCACCCACACCCCCCGCAAAGGTATCCACCATGAAAACCTTCTCCAAAGCTGACTTTGGACTCCTAAAAACAGAGGTGGCTAACATCATGGCACCCATGCCAATAGAAAATAGATGCATGACTGCTGAATCATACACCAATGCACTGTACGAACATGTACATAAATGCATGGAACTAGCCATACCCAACAGAACCAAGATGCTTTCCTCCAAAAAAAAGAAGCCAGTCTGGTGGTTCCCTGCCATTAATAAACTCTACAACAGAAGGAAGAAACTGTTGCAGAAAAAGGTGAAGTCCCAAGACTGGAAAAATTCCCTTATTAGCCTCAACAAAAACTTTTGATTCCTCGTCATAACCTCCAAAGCCAGCTATGAAGGCAGGATTGCGGCAGACACTAAAAACAGCCAGAAAGTGTTCTATAGTTATATCTTACTCTCCATGAGAATACTCAGATTTGCTCTGAGTTACTGCACAATGGTACCTCCTATACTGAGCCAACAGATATTGCCAACATACTGGACAACAGATTCAGTGCAAACGTTACCCCCTCCCCCCCAAAGGACCAATCTTAATACCAGAAGAGTGCCAGGCACCCAGCATTACTGCAGCACAGGTTAAAGCTGGATTGTCTAAGGCCAAGAATACAGCTTCCATGGAACCTGACAATATCCCTGGCTGTGTTCTACATGAATTACAAAGTGAACTGGCACCACATCTGTGTGCTCTGTTCATTCACAGCCCCACCTCAGGTTTTGTCCCTACCAAATGGTGCACTGCTACAGTCATCCCTCTCCATATAGGAGGAGGAGTGACTACAGACCCTAGAAATTATCGCCCCATTAGCCTGATGAGTCTGATATGCAAGGCTGTGGAGCGCATCATCATGGACCTAATTAACAAGGATATAGGGAATCTCCAAAGTGTAGATCCCACACAATTTGGTTTTGTGAGAGGTAGATCATGCCTGCTCAGCCTGGTTGACTTCTTTGAGAGTCAGTCACCAGAGAGGTGGATGAAGGTAAGGCAGTTCATACAGCCTACCTAGATCTGGCCAGCAAACTAGGCATCAACCCCTATATCATTACGTGGGTTGCAAATTGGCACACTGATAGAACCCACAGTGTGAAAGTAGCGGACTCCAAGTCTGACTGTCGACCAGTCACGAGTGGCGTCCCACAGGGATCGGTCCTGGGTCCTGTCCTATTTGACATCTACTTCTCAGAAGTCCAGGCCAACACGGTGGGACTCTGGCTGACCAAATTCGCAGATGACTGCAAGTTGGGAGCCATTATTACCTCCCCAAGTGATGCAGCCATCCTATAGAAAGGCATCAGTGAGACCAATGACTGGTGTCAAAACCATGGCCTTAAGTTTAATGCCAAAAAATGCGTCAACATCCCTTTTGGGAAAAACTCCGTTCTCACTAATTACCACATTGATGGGAGCCCACTGAACACTGAAGCCATTATAAGAGATCTGGGGATACAGGTTGACAGCAATCTCTCCTTCAACCACCACATTGCATTGCCACTGTGGTCAGAAAGTCCTTCTATGCAGCACATCTCATTACCAAGGGTTTTGCATCCAGGAAGAAAGAGGTCATCATTTCTCTCTATTCTTTCCTCATTAAACCAGTCATAGAGTATAATGCCCCATTTGGCATGTACCTCACTAGACACCTGTAACAGCTGGAGATGCCACAAAAGTACCTCACGAAGTGGATCCTAGGCTTAAACACATGTCCTACATGGACAGACTCAAAAAACTCCAGCTATTCTCTGTCTGATATCATCTACTAAGAGGGGATCTCTGCTTGACTTACAAAGCCATGTCTGACCCAGCTCTGTTAGAAATGCTACATCTAAAGAAATCTCAAACTCCACACTACATGCTCCAGAGACCTCAACATTATTACCACAATCAACAGAACATGCTGGAGGGACAGGTTCATAACCCAGAGACTGCCCATTCTCTGGGATAGACTTCTCATACATGTCAAGCAGAGCACCTCACTAGCCCTCTTCAAGAGAAATCTTGATGAGCGGATTGGAAATAGAAAGTTTACCCTGGGGATCACTCCAGTGGCTTTACTTGATAGAGGCACTGGGAACTAAAGTTGGGTGGCAGAATGCCAGGGCACTTCTATGGGCTAGGCTTGTAAAGACCCCAGGGCCATTAACCTAGTACACACCTATGAACCTATGAACCTATGTATTACAGTAACAGTGACCTCAGAAGCGCAGACTCCCATGCAGTGCTAGCTTTTTATGTATTGCATTACCAGATTATATCACATCTCCCCTTCTAAAAAAACAAATGGAAACAGTATTATTGACATACTGCATGCATTAAATGATAACATCGGAACTTTTCATACAAAAATGTCCACTTTTTTTCCTTGAATCAAGATATTTTCCCCTGTTTGTCTTACCACTATATTAGTATTGCATGTTTTTTATGCAGTAATTTATTCTGTTGGATACTCATGTAAAAAACTTACATATGTATTGCACTGGTAAGCAAAGAGCTAAATTCAAAAAAGACAACATACATAAGATGATGGTGTACTTTTAACTCTATAAATTGTCTTTTGGGCTTTATCAATGCTCTCCCACAACTCGTCCTTATTAAGGTCGGTGAACATTTCACAGGGGACTGGTTCAAGTGGAGAACTCTATATTGGCTAACTGTGCTTTCTGGCCCAGTTACTCCCTTAACTCCCTTACTCTTTAACAAAGGTAGAACATGTTTTAGTTTTGTTTCCTAAGACCATGAGGTCCTTCCATCAAGTATGTATAAGATGAACAGTGTGCTGCCACCACAGTTCCCTGAGTCTTTGAATACAAAATCCCTGCCTCCTGTCTAGACACTAATGGACTCAAGTCTATGCTGTGTTGCCTTTTGGTAAAGGGTGAAGCATACTTCTGTCTTCTCTACCTATCAATATCAGCTGCAACAGACTGATTTGGAAGTTCAAGATCCATTAAAGAAGGAAATTTAAGTGTAAAGTTTGCATCCCATTAAGACTTGGGCTGGACCATATCTTTTACCTAAAGGTGTCGGTGTGTAAAGGAGTAATGCTAAGTACCAGTCATTAGCCTTCCCACCTAACTTTAGGCTTTCTCTGTTGCTTGCCCCCATATAATTCATTCTCATGGTCCCCAGTGTAATCCTCTCCAGGACTGTTCCCATCACAAGAGCCCATAGACATGGGAGTGGACAAAGCCAGGTTCCAAGAGCAGAGTGGAGCCAAGCAAGAAGCTCTTAGATTGTGATTTGCATGTTTTTCCCTAGACCTTCCCCAATGTGTTGATTTCACATCAGTCTGGGAGGACAGTATGAAGTGGCCATTCTTGCTCTGTTCTCTTGCCAACACCCACCCCCAGTCTAGTGACTCTTCCCTGAGCTCTGGCCTCTACCAGATCGCCACTGGAGGTGCACACAGCATGAACCCTTGTCCCAGGATAGGTACAACCATCCTTCTTTGCCTATGCCATCAAGCTCCTGAGCTGCTAATTGAACTTAGGTCCCCAGCTATGCAGCTAGCACAGGCTGATCATTAGCTTTTTAAAGCCAATTGTTTACCATTTGTACTTGGCATTCTGACACTCCATTACTCTCAGTGAATTTTGGTCTGTTGATAACATGTCTGAACCCATTGTTCTGTGTAAACTTAGTACAAGCGTGCCCCAAAATCTGTTGATATTGTCAGAAAATTACATTTTAGGGATGCAAAGCCTGGCAGATAAAGAATTTAGATGCACCTCCACTACATCCTCTGATCTCGAGGGAGTTATGTAATTTCCACAAACCTTGACAAATTATTTTGCACTAGCAGGTAATTACTGTACCCAAAAGTAAATATATCTCCCCCTATTTTTGCCAAGACCTCACTGGTAACTCACATGGTATTAATGGTTCTTCCAGATTAACTCAGTCTTTTGTATAAGCTTTTCAGTTCAGTACAAGCTCATTTATCTGTTCATTTAACTTTGGTCACCAGACAGCAGTTATAGCACAGTGTCCACATTTCACAAATCCCAGATGACCCTTGGGACACTGCTGAACATGCTGAATATATCACCAGCCTCAAGATTTTTAACAGGAGGCCATTGTGAAAAGTAAAAGATGCCCTTTGTGGCCAGTACTGCTTCACAACTTTGTGCAGTCTTTGGCTATCTAGTCATCCATTCTGACAAAAAGTTATCACTTTGGAACTTGCACTGTTAAGAAGTAACTGTTTTTTTAGCCCAACTGCATAAGCTGGATCTCCTGATAGGATATTCATTACATTATTCATGTATGTATTAGCATCTTCCACTAGAACTTTGTCTGATTTGCAGTCTTTCTTCTCTTGTCTGATGCATGTGACACATCTGCTACCAGCAGGGTCTTGTTTTGGAACATAATTGATGGTAGAGGAGTATTGCATGTGACTAATATGAAATCTATGCAAAAATGAGTGGAAGCTCAGCTATAAGTGCCCTACAAACTCACTAGAGGTTTGTGATCAGCCTCCATTTTAAGAATGTCAGCCTGTCAGGCCTGACTCCTGTACTTAATCTGTGCACATAACTGTTCCATCTCTGAAAATGAACTTGATATGTATGTAATAAGTTTCTATTCCTCCCTTCCTTCTGAAAGAGGACAGCCCCAGAGTCATATGATGATGCATTTGTAGACAATTTTAGTTCTTTGTAGGGATCATGCAAAGCCAACACCGAAGTAAACAAAAGCTCCCGTTTTAGCCAGTTGAATGCTTTCGACTGAGCACTACCTCATCACCATTGTTTTTTTATAAGACAGCAGGTCTCTCACTGACTTGTCTTTCTTGGCCAAACATGGAATAACTTTCCCAGGTGGTTAACCATTACAAGGAATTTCTGAACTTCAGTAACTTTGGATGTCTCATCTTCAGTACTGCAGTGGCTTTCACTGGGTCAGGTTTCACCCTGTTTGCAGACAGGATGTGACCCTAACATTGCACTTCACTTTCACTCAGTTCACACTTTTCCATTTTCAGTATGATTTCTATATTCTGGATTCTATTTAAAACAGCATGTAACCTGTTATCACCGTGTCCTCCCCCAGCTGAAGCCATCATGTATATGCAAACTACCAAGAAGCAGATTTAAGACAACCACTTTTGGAAGTCTTCTAGAACACAGGCAATCTAAATGATAGGTTATTGAAGAAACAATGATCGAATGTGGTAATGAAAGGGATATAGTTGTCTGATTCTTCACAAAACGAAACTTGCCAAAACCACACATTAGCATCTAGCTTGCTGAACACTTATTCTTCCTTGCATTCCTGGATTCCCAATGTTTGCTGCAGACAGGAAAATGTATTTTTCTCAGCATTCAGCTTCATTAAGCCAGCTTGGTTCAACAAGGATTCATACTGTGCCATTTCTTTTGGGCACTCATACTATGCAAAAAAAATACCTCTTCCATTTTAGTTTTGAGTCCTAGGCTGTCCATGCCTACAACTGCTTTCTTGACTTTCCCTAGCAAAAGTATTGGAATTAATTTCAGTGTTGTGAGGAAGTAAGGTTTCATGTTTTCCTTGCATTTAATGATATATGGCTAATGCACTATCCCCAAGGCAGTACACTATCTCTTCAATATTTTGATGTATATGCTCTTCAGTCTGGATATTGGCTGGCCCACATAGTAAAGTGGTATTTAGGTCACTAACCATGTAAAGTCTGTCCTGAAGTGTAAGTTCTTCCTTGCTGACTGTTGCTTCTGTCACCTCCAGGGCAGAAAGTGATACTCTTCTAGGACCAAAGAGAGGTTTCTTTATCTTTGGTAAGTGTACATGACTGTAATACCTTTCAATGTCTTTATAAATGCGATGTATCATCCCCTGTATTAATCCTGAATTTTGCTTTATGATCACTGAAAAAAATGTGACAGACCCTTGCATTCAGTTGACCTAGTCACAGGACTTCACCATCTGTTTCCATTCCATGCAGTTTTTTTGGCTGTTTTGCAGACTTTCCTAAAATACAGTAGAGAGTTGATTATCCAAACTAATTGGGACCTAGGGTAGTTCGGATAATCAAACATATAATTGGACTGGATAAAATACTTCTAAAATCTTGTTTTTTTCTGCATGCAAGAATACACTTCAACCATTCAGCGATTCCAATTAACAGTAAAGAATATTTTTCACACACAAGCTGGCTACAAGCTTAAAAAGCATGCTTAAGCAAATAAGTATAATGTTTACATATTTGGACTTTATGATTTTTCCTACCCGAAAACTTTGGAAGGCTGGTTCTGATAATCGGCGTTCAGATAATTGACTCTCTACTGTACTCCTTCTTACCACAGGCAAAAGTTGTGACATTGTTAGTTAGGCACTGCCATTTCAAGGGAGCTAACTTCCTACTCCTGTAGCAAGGCTGCTGTGATGGATGTCTGTTGCCAATGTGGCCTGTCCTGATTGTGTGACCTTATTTTTACTTTGTGGATTTCTGTATTTTTGGATTTAACAGAAATGGCATTAATTGTTAAAACACTCTTAATCTCTTCAACATTGCATTTTAGGCCTCTGTGCTACTTTTTGACTATCTTGGTCTGCCTATGCATATCCACAGCTTTTTCCAGGGTCAGGTTTTTGTCCAGCTACATTATTCCTCACAATGCAGTTTTGATCCAATAAAAATATTCTAATGGATTGGTTTACCATGGAATTGGTCATATTTGTTATTCTTAGCCAGTGTGTGGAAGGCAGAGATGAACCAGCTGTTTCAGTAGGCAGCTGCTGTCTCTGGTTAAATCCTATCCACTCATAAATCACATTATTTTTCTGGGTAAAGAACATCTCAGAATTCATCTTTACTGTATTATACTGCTGGCTTTCTCCTTTTGTAAGGTTCAGGCCACTCATTGTGTCATATGCTTTATCCCCCATGCAATAACTTAAGGTATTCACCTGATTTATTTTTGGGGATGCATACAGACTGCTTACACAGCGGTAGTGTTGTTGCCTCACAGCAAGAGGTTCTCATGTTCGATTCTCGGCTGGAGTGCCTTCTGTGTGGAGTCTGCATGTCCTCCCCACGGTCAAGTGGCCTCCAAAAGACATGCGTGAATGGGCGTGCTTTCACTGAAGGTTGGGCGTCGGGCTAGCAACTCGGCACCATAAAAATCTACTGCCAATCATTAGCGGACCGGAGTTCCATTGTGGCGACCCCTAACTGGTAAAAGCCAAAAAGACAAACAGACATACAGACTGCTTGCCAGATGAAATCTTTTTATCCACTTCTTCCAGAACATTTCAGGTGGTTTTATTGTGATTGTGGTGGTGTGGTCTCAGCCTCTCTTGTCCTGCTACCTCATGGTTCATACATTTCCTTCATGTCCACTCTGAAAAAGTTCTGTTGTCAGAACGCTTTCTTACAACTTCCTATGCATGCTTTTCACTAACCCCCATCACAGTGCTTCAGGTTTCATGCAGTAGGCACAGTCTTTGAGGAAGGTTTACACAGACACCAAAAAAAAAAAAAAAACAGCAAGGAATACAGACAGCAAGCACCAAAGCAGCAGTTAACAGTATGTTTACTTCTGATACTATGCTATTCTCTTGTCTTCTAGGTGCATAAAGATTCACAACTCTGAGAGAAATATGTAGCCATTAAGTGGATTTATTTGCAGCACTATAGACCAGATTCCAAAAAAAGCTTGCTTTCAGTGTGATTTATTCTGGTGTAAACCTGCCCTGATACCAAACTACTTACTCTCATTGTAAGTGACTTACTCCAGAGTAAGGCCTATCTTTAAAACAGGATTATATTGAACACCAGGTTTCAAAACACTTGCTGCTGAAGGAAGTAATTTATTCTGGTGTACTGAAGTACAGAACAAGTCTTTTGAAATCTGGCCCCCTGAATGAGAAACATACCAGTTCAAATACAGATTACAACACTGAAATTAGCTTCAACCCTCAGTAACTTTGACCTTAAAAGAATACTCTCCCATACAATATTACTTTTTCTATACATACTACCAGTCTACACTATAGTTTAATGTCCGTATAGATGGGATATGTATGATTCTTCAGTCAGTATTTGTGTCCTTATAAAAATATGAGAAAAATGTATCAATCAGAAATTCTGCCTGTTATATGCATGACTTACAAAGGCACAACAGACAATTTTTATTATTATAGATGGACATAAGGAGAACAATAATAAAATATATGCTAATGATTAACTGCATTTCAAAAAATTATCCTAAATTGGTCAGAGGGCTAGGTTCATTAATGCTTCTGCTAAGTGTACACCTCACTGAGTGAACAGACAAAACACGCATAACTTCCACCTTCTTCCTTCTAGTTTTAGTTTTCCTACTGATTTTCTTGCAACCTTGAATACTGAGGGGGGATTCATAAAGGTTACCACAATGTGTAGACTACTTCTACATGTAATCTTTCTGAGTGAATAGACAGCACAAAAATGTGATAGGAATGTTCTTGAATACAGATCAATAAACACAGTATAGGCGTTCATGAATCTGGACCCAAAGTGTTCTTTCTTCATATGATCATGAAACATTAACTCTGAACAATCTGAACAAGAGATTTTCTGGAAACATAACATTTTAGATTAAGATTAGAGTATCTCTTGTCAGACTTTATGATGTCTTACTAACATTCTTGGATATTCAGAAAAGGCCATTTTCTGATTAGGTTTTTTATCATTTTAAATCACATAAAATAACTGTCAGAAATATATATTTATTTTAAGTGCACAATAATGTATATTAAATGTGATTCAAATTCTACAAACCTACATTGCTTTTTAGGCTTCCTGAAAATATAATTAGATATTATGTGGATTAGGTAGTCTTAATGATAATAGTTTTGGGACAGAAAAAAAAGTAAATGTGTGATTTCATTTTTGGTTTATCTACCTGTATCTCTTGCATTACTTCTATCTGTGCAGAGAAAGCAGCCATGTGACCTTCCATTTCTGCAAAGTCCTTAAGCAATTCTTGATTCCGAGCATGGGCCTTCCTTTCCCTTTCACAGATCTCCTTCCAGTACATCTGGAGTTTCAAAAGCTTGTCTCTGTAAATAAACATAAGCAAATAAGCAAGAAAAACAAAATGGTATTAATGTTAAGCTGATTTGTACATGCTCTAACTCATATTTTATTCTGTTATACACATATATGTGACAGTTTAAGTAAGAAAAGAGATAAAACATTACTGCATAGTGGGAGTAGTTTTCACCTCTGAAAAGTGACAAAGGTACTGCTAATCTTTAACATTTGCAAGTGTTGCATAAGTCAGCAAATGCTACTGAAATCCATCATTAAAGTACTTCTCCAGCGAACCACTACAGGCATACTACGTTTGTGAGACATAAATAAAAGATTAGTTTCAATGCCAGTGGCGGCTAGTGACTTCAAATCAAAGGGGGGCTGCAGGAGACAGATGAATGGGTGGGGCTGATGGGAAGGGGTGTGCCCAACTAGAAATGGGTGGGGCTATGCTCAAAACTGCAAAAACTGGGACTATAATTAAATATGCTGCCCTGGGTGCCAAACCGTCATTATGAGAGTCCAATCAAGACAAAATGAAGTGTAGAAGAAAAAAAATATTTCAATGCATTGGGTACATGACAGCTTACTTAATATCTAGATGGAAACAAAAAGGTTGTGAGACATGAAAAAAATAAACTACTTTTTAAATACATTACTGGAATGCCAGTCAAAATCAAGTATAAAAAAACAAGCAGCACTCAACTCAAACCACTTCTCCTTGCACTGCAGTTCTAATTATAATTTATATTCAGCTTTATAAAAGTACCAAGTAACATGCTGAAAGAAGCAATCTCTGTGATACCCTCGCTTGTAAAAATGTTTCTTATCCAAAAAGACCTGCTGCCTGACAACAACTGTCCACTTGTTTCATGGGGAAAACTTGATCAAAGTATAAAATGAACAAGAAACAAACTCAAGATAAATTGCTTAAAGGATTACTGCACAGGTTATGGACCACACATGATGGATTGGCATTCTGTTTAGTTTACGGGTAAAGCCTGCAAAGATGACTGCAAGTCTCCAACAAATGTAATGAGCTTCTGAAAATACTGTAATCCTGTCATTTATTACAAATATTGTCATATGCATTTCCATACCCAAGGCTTATACGCAAATAGCATGATAGAAATGGGACACAGAGTTGGCAGCATATTATCTAACAAACATAAATGCATAAAATCTGCAGAATATTCTCTGCTGCTACATACCTGCTTAACTAGGCCATGCCTGCACAGGATCCTTTACATAGCACAACATGGCATGTCACAAATTATATCATACACACTCTCACAGGACTTGACTAGGGTGAACCAGAACCAGATTAAACTTTAGGGTGGAAAAGAGGTACTTCTATCATGTGTCCAATAACCAGATACTTATGAAGTGCAAGTTTATATGCTTGCTGATTATTTGGTACTTTTTATTATGTGGTAAACATAACAAAAACTAGAATATGTAATTCATATAGGTAGCAGTAGCCAAAAATGTTACTGCAACTAAGTGTATTGCATGTTATGAAAATACTGAGATATTATGTTAAGGAAAGCTGGGAAAGATTTATGCAGAAATGTTAACATGATTGCATAAGATGTTAGATAGGCCAGTTAAGTAGTTGAAATAGTTATAATATGATTGTACAAGAAAACCAACAAGTTCTCAGTGCTTATAAAACTGAAAATATTAAGGATAGGGAAGGGCACACTTATACAATAATAAGTAGGTAACTCACAATCGAAGAAAGCAACCATCTTCAGCTGATGGAGGTAGTATATGTGTAGTAGAGGGGATTATCTAATTTAATGGCCTGTATCCAAGTGGATGTTAGCTTAAAAGAAAAAGAAAAAGATCTTATGAGCACAAGGTGACATAAAATGAAACTATTCTATTTGCTTATTGACATTTGATTACGGGGAAGGTTCGACTGGGTAGAAACCCATTTTCAGCAGAGGCCCATGGTTATTACAAAACATTTTAAGACCAATACTTTTACAGTCTTCAAAATAAAACAAAAACATCTGCACTTTAAATAGTTATAAGAAATTAGACATACTTTAAAACATTGATTAAGAATCAATACAAGTTATATGACAATAATTTAATATTTAGAGAAATATTAGATAGTTTGTATAGAAATTAAAGGTAAGTTAGTGTAATACAATCCAGAACTGCAATATGAAGAGAGGGAAAACAGGCTTATGGAATATTTAGAGAAAAAGGGAAGATAATTTGATAGAAGTAAGAAAGTAAGTGAAGACGGGAGAGTAAGAAGGTATAAAGTATGAAAGGGGACTTGTTCATATTTAGGGATGTAGTTTATCCTGGTTTTCAGCAAGAACACAGACAGATTTTTAGCTAGGAAATATAAAATGGATGGCTAAAGGGAGATGGAAAGGAGAATTATTTCACTAAAAGTGTGGTGAAAATTTTGAACAGACTTCCAGAAGAATCAATATCTCAAACATAAATAAGGGTGTAATGTACTCCATAGTATACAGGTTTCAGCTTTCACTATACTGCAGATGACCTGGCTTAAACTAGTTGCCGGAGCACTAAAGGAGTGCACGGGAGGGACATGATAGTGAGAAGCCAATGTTGGCTCACCTGACACTGGACATGGGACATGGCAGAGTCCTGTTATATGAGCACCACATGGGGGAAAGTCTATAAATGCAAACTCCTGTACTAATGTCTCGGGGAAACTGGATGCTCACCAAGAAGTTGCACAGTGCTCTAACTGAAGAGAAGCATTCATCCACACTACTTCAGTGCAGTGCACAGAATCATATGGGATAGGTGTAGGCGTATTCAAAGATCTCTGTTGCTCACTGGATGACAATACCATTTCCTGGCTGTTATCTTCTTCTTCCTATTTTCTAGGGTATGCGATACTGGGGGAAGAATAGGATGACAGGGGATGGTTTTGGGGATAAGGAATAAAAACTATAAAAAATGTAATGATATTAAAAGATGCATAGGGTAGTCATGACACCTTTTTAGAACCATTAAGGAATTAGAAGCTGCTCTAATAAATAGATGGCCCATGTAGTACCTGAATGCAGTCCAAACTTGTCATTGTGTGTTAGATGTCCAAGCATTTTCCTAACCACCATCAAAATGTACGTTTCCACAAATGGGGAAATAAGGAAAGCCTGCAAAAGTGCAAGAAAGGCCAATGCGATGTGCATAAATATATTTATGAGTTGTATCTAACTCAGGCTGTTGCTAGGGTTTTTGAAACTATATGCCATCTTTATTTATTTTATTTATTTATTTATTTACATTTGTTGACTGGGAGTGTCCGACTGGACGTAAGTCTATTTTCAGCAGAGGCCCGGGGAGAAAAGCTCCACAGTTAAAATAAACAGACAGTAGTTACATTGGATTACATAGCAATTAACAATTTAACATAGCAATTACTTACAACATATTTACAGATGAAGAACATAGTACATCAGTAGACAACTAGAATATTTATCTGTGAAGTACATAACAGACATTGACAAATGTTACAATGAGAAGTTCCTGCTGTATAATAGGTACTAGGCTTATAAGCATCTGAGCTTGCTATAATCAAGGTAGTTAGTGGAGTGGAAAGAAAGGTAGTGGTTGGATGAGGTGGGTGATATTAGAATGGGAGTTGCAAGGGCATAGCCAGCATGTTTTTAGGTGCGCTTTTAGTAAAGTTTTGAAGTGGGTGCATGATGGTACGGAGGTAATTGTGGGTGGAAGGGAGTTCCATAATTTGGCTATGGTGCAAGAGAATAGTGCTTCACCAGCAGAGTTATTGGCTTTAGTGATCTGCAAGTGATTTTTGTTGCTGGATCTTAGTGATCTGGTAGTGCGATAGGGTTGGAGTAGATTCTGGAGGGATGGGACATTTAGTGGATGGTTTACTAGTTTGTGGGTGAGTGAGAGTTGATACCAATGAAGGAGGTGAGGGAGTTCAAGCCAGCCCAGTTCAGCAAGTGAGAGACAGTGGTGACTATGGTAGGATGCCCCTGTGGCAAATTCGGCGATTTTGTTGTAGCAGGTCTCTAGCTTGTTTAGATCGCATTGCCTTAGGTTGGTATATATTGGAGAGGCATAAAGTAGGGTGGAGATAAGGTGGGAATTTGCTATTGAAATCTTTGCTGCTTTGGTGAGAAATTGCTTATTTCTGTATAACGCTCCTAGTTTTTTGTGGACTTTTTTTATGGTCATGGATATGCGAATGTCAAATTTTAGTTTATTGTCTATTTCCACTCCTAGAAATTTGGTGTGTTCAGTTGGGTATATAGTGGTGTTGTCTTTTGCTATGCTTTGATGTTAAAGTGAGAGTTGTTTTGAGTATGTTTGGTGGGTTGGAAGATGAGTAGTTTAGTTTTGTTTGGGTTGAGTATTAATTGGGCATCGGATAACCAAGTTTCAACAGAGGAAAAGGCTTCCTGTGTGACTTTTTGCAGTTTTGGTAGGCACTGGGCTGAGCAGATGATGGTTGAGTCATCTGCGTATTGTATGAGTGTGCCATGTTTGGTGGCAGAGACTAGATTATTAGTGTAAAAAGAGAAGAGTAGGGGTCCAAGGATGGATCCTTGGGGAACCCCTATGGAGACAGGTAGTTGAGGAGATATGTCATTCTGCCATACAACGGATTGTTACAATTACAATTACAATCTTCCAGACTGCCCCCTCCCCTCCACTACCATATCTGACTTTCAGTGTCTAGTATTTAATTACAGTTTGCTGCTGTGACAATCTGCACTCACTATTGCAGCCAGAAATGCTTGATTTGTTTACAAATCTCTTTTGATGCAACCCTCAATAAAACTGTCTGTTGTTCTGAGGTACATACAAAAAAAAACTCAAAATACAAGTCACTAATTGAATAACTAACAACATGTCAAAAATGGGCAAGTTTACTTGTACCTATTTCATTTATATATTTGTTGGTAGGTTAGAGTTTTGTGCCAAAATGTTGCCCCCTCAGAGACTAATTTGTGTACTGTGGCTTGCATGGTATGCCTGTTTACATCAATGTTTCAAACTGTAAACATTTTAATCTCATATAAGCATTATTTCATGGAAGGAGTGCTCAAACACAACTTCATGATTTATTCCCCAAACAAACAGGTGCAAATGCTTGTTAAGTGGGTAAAATAAATATTTAGTACCACCTCACTCCAGTCGGATTTTAATAACTATTTTATTTTAGAATATTTGCTACTGGCAGTGGCCGCTTTTGTGAGTATTAATGCAGTCTCATAGAGATACAAGGCTTTCTATGAGTCATAAGCCCTGTGGTTGAGTGTACGCATACACACACACACACACACACACACACACACACACACACACACACACACACACACACACACACACACACCTACCTGTTGTAGACTATCCCATGACACACACTAAATGTATCCAGTCCAGTGGAGCAGCAGTAAAATCCAAGTCACCCACGACACAAATGAAGCAGTAAAATCCAAGGAGCCAGCGCAGTGAAATCCCTGCGAGAGCTCAAAACTCAACTCACCTCTCTCCTGATTGGTCCTGCCTTCAGATGAAGCAGTCCAGAACTCCTCTGTTCTGTGCAGTCATCACCGCATACATTCCTGGGCATCTGTGGGGCAGAAATGCCTTTCCCTGTATCCGGACTGCTGACAAAGGCAGTCTGAGTTCCCAGTGCGTCTGCGGGGCAGAAATGCCTTCCCCTGTATCCGGACTGCTGACAAAGGCAGTCTGAGTTTCCAGTGCACATGCGCAGAGTTCCGGGACTCTTGATTTTGATGTTTTGTTTTCTTGGTTCACAGTTTTGTTTTTATTTTGTTTTCTTGGTCCACAGTTTTGTTTTCTTTTTGCTTTTCTAGGTGTGGGGGGGGGGGGGTGCTGCAGTCCTGCAGTCCTATAGCACGAGCCGCCCCTGCTATTATTAAGTTGTAAACTGTCTTGTGCCAGAAACTGAATCTTACTTCATTGTCTGTTATAATCAGTTTCATAATTTGAATGCCTGTACAGTCAAGCAGGTCAAGTAACTCCCAGTGCAATGAATTTACAGTAAGTCCCAATGGAAATTTTTAACATCTTAGCCCTCTAGGTACTCCTTTGGACCTCATACACTCAGATAGGAAAAATATTATTAAGTTGTAAATTCCTAAACTTAATTAAATTATGTTCAAATTATTTAATCTGTGTAACCAGAGTAACTTTAAACATATAACTATCAGGCATCCAAACTTAGAAGGATTCTTTACAGCACTTGGAAAACAGTCTTTCCAGCAGAATATAAACAACAGTTGCACTCTAAGATCACATTTAAGAAGGGAAAACATTTAAAGAACATTTTTGAAAAGGTTAGTAATAGTCTGGAATATAATACAAGGTCAAGAATAGTGAAATGTGGTTTCTGTAAATATTGTAGCTATATTAACAATGGACCTTATGCAATGGTAGACGGTTATATGAAAACCCTTACATGTCCTGGAATTGGTAGCTGCAAGTTGAAAATGGTTGTTTATCTGGCAACCTATTTCTCTTGTCCTGCATTCTATGTAGGAAAACTATAAGAACTTTAAAAGAACGAATATATGAATATGTTTATAAATTAAAAAAGCTAAGTTGACTAATGCACTTTATAAACACACACAAATATGTAGATTTCAAAAGATTTTTGTTTTTTATTATTGAGAGTTAATCTTTCATAGTGGGGAGGGAACAATGAGTCATTGTTATAACAAAAAGAATTAAAGTGGCAGTTATGCCTTAATGCCACCACGATATCTGGTTTAAATGGAATGTTGTCTTAAATTGTATTCTCAAGAGTAGGGCTGAGAAACTGAATTAAATTAAAATAAACAAATATTAAACATTTTTTTAGTATTTAAAATTTTTATAATAGTATTAATAGTTTTAGTTTTATTTATATTATATGCTTTGTATTTGTAGATTTTTGTCTTTTAATTGTTGCAAATGATTGTTAGTACATTTTTCTACAATTGATTAAGGGACTATTTGATTAGAAGTTGCTAATAAGGGGGAATTACTTAAAGTGAAGTTTTTAGGTTTTTGCCATCTCTGATGACATCTTTACCATTAAATGTAGACAAAAGATGCTTAGACTTGTATTAAACATTGTTTTCCAGCCAAGGATTTGTATTAAACATCGTATGTCAGTTTATGTCTGGCTTTTATTTTTATCTTTGAGCCTTTGGAAGTGTTCCATTCTGTAGGGGTTTGCTGGAGGAATACAGTAGTGAAAATTTTGATAGCATTTGTTGATTTATGTAACATTTGCAAAGGTTACAGGACACCACAAGAATTAGCAACCCAGTTCTACAGTTGTTTAACATTTTTCTTCTGGCAGATATGTTAAGGTCAAAACTGGTAGCTTCTTAACAGGCACTGTCCCAGTATACTCAGGTATACCTCAAGGCTTAGCTTTTTCAATCTCACATTTCTTCTGTCTGACCTTCTACATTTATCTATTGTCCTTTATACTGATAATATGGTGATCTGCAGATCTCATCACTGCCACTCTGTAATAAAAAAATGCGAGAAGACATATCCCAACTTTCTGTTTAACACAGAAAAAAACTACTCATAAACACCAAAAATACAAAATATGTGTTAGTCAGAAAACTACCAAGCTCTCCATGGTCCCCAGCAACCAATATAAATGTCTCAATAATCTAAAAAAATAATCTCACAACTATCCTAGGCAAATACATTTCCAATTTTTTATTCCCTGAAGGATGGATAGTCATTGGTAAAGGGGTACTTCTTTCACAACTCCAATACAGGCTACCCCTGGTGACATCAACTCAAAGAAAAATCTCTCCTTACAAATATCTGACAACAGCATCTTCAGAAGTATTAGATTCTCTCACAAGACACAGCATCACTGCTAAATTCTAACCAAAGCTTACTGGCTGCCCATCATTCAAGGATAAAACTTTTGCTATGCTCCCTACTCTAAAGAGTCAGTAACCTCCAGTCCTTCCCTTTATTTGCTAACCATTTATTTCTACTTAACTCAAGCTACATTAGATTCCTTCCTCCCTAGCATTACCTCCCTACAAAAACCCAAATTAAAGCTGGACTGCTAAGGCCACAGTTTCTCCTACCTAGCAGTAGAAGAATACCTACCAATCTCTCTTAAAGAATAATCATCCTTTAAAGTATTCAGAAAGGAAATTAAATATGGTCTCTTCAAAGATGCCTCTTTCACCTGTTTCACAAAGGGTGCAACCTCCCATTACATCTCTTAATCACACACTTATACCAGTGTTTAGATACACTTTTAATTGGCACCCAGGATGTAAGTTGTATATACAGTGGATATAAGAAGTGTACACACCCCTGTTAAAATGGTAGGTTTTTGTGATATAAAAAAATGAGACCACAATAAATAATTTCAAAACTTTTCCCACCTTTAATGTGACCTATAACCTGTACAATTCAATTGAAAAGCAAACAAATATGTTAGGGGAAAGAGTGGGCAAATATTGCCAAGTCAAGATGTGTCATGCTGATAGACTCCTACCCAAGAAGACTGAATGTTGTAATTAAATCAAAAGGTGCTTCAACAAAGTATTATTTTAAGGGTGTGCACACTTATGCAACCAGCTTACTGTATGGTTTTTATTTTTTATATTTTTATATTTTTCCCCTAACAGATTTGTTTGTTTTTCAATTGAATTGTAATTGAAAAGTTTTGAAATGATTTATTGTGGTCACATTGAAACATGAGATGTCACAAGTTCAACTAAGAAAATTATTCAGAGGAGAGATATATTACATGAAATTCACAAGTAAGTAGGTATTAGAACATATATAACTACAACTATTAATGTGTAAAACATTGACCTAAGGTGTAACAATACAAACACAGCAAATATAGTACATGATAGTAAATAAAATTCAAAAGCAAAAATGCCTATAAAATATGAGCAGAAATAGTCCTTTGAGTTGCCAAGTCTTCTGAGTTCAATACATTCAAACCCTAGAGGGTTTAGATAGGGAAAATCATTAAGCAAAGGGAAGAATATGGATTTACGCAAATTAGTTTTTAACTAGAAACTGAAGAGTAGGTATCACTGGTAGATGTCAAATGAGTGTTGGAAGTATATATTCTC